>NW_008794581.1:4142547-4170756 GCF_000699145.1 Aptenodytes forsteri | reverse complement strand
GAGTTTGTCCAGGAGCTCCTTGTCCATCCATGCAGGCCTCCTGGCGTTTTTGCCTGTCTTCCTCTTTGTTGGGATGTATCGCTCCTGAGCTTGAAGGAGGTGATCCTTGAGTATTACCCAGCTTTCTTGGGCCCCTCTTCCCTCCAGGGCTTTGTCCCACGGCACTCTGCCAAGCAGATCCCTGAAAAGCCCAAAGTCTGCTCTCCTGAAGTCCAGTGAGATTAGTCCATTAGTCCATGACTAATCACTTTCACAAGTCTTTTCTTTCTTTGTAATGATACTTATTTCCATCCTCAGGAACAAGCAAATACAATCTGTCAGTTTCATAAAGTGTTACTTTCTCACTCTCTTTCTTTTTCAACTTTTTCAACAAAACCACCAAGGAGATTTTCATCAAAAAGAATCCACACTTAAAAGTTTGAAAGTTTTTTAAAAAGCATTTTACTTATACATCTTATACATACACTTATATGTGTAAGATGTTTCTCGAAACATGCCTCCTATAACATCAAAAGAACGAGGGATAGCAGGAAGAAGAAAGCTTACAGTCTGGTTCCACACCTTATGGTATGTTTGCTACATATAGATGTTCTGCCTCAGATTCTGCCCTAAATTATCATCTAGACCAACAGGAAGTTGCCTTATTTCAGTTTTAGCATTTCTGTATGAGACTACTTTTAAGTGTACTCAAGACAATATATAGTTAAATGAATATCGTAAATTAGCAAGGCATATAATCTTTCATCCAATATTATAGTACAATGATTACTTTAATCACAATAATGGACTAAAATATATATACAATAACGGATTTGTTTCAAGTCTTTGTTCTGCTAATAATAGGCACTAATTACCTTATGCAAAGAAATCCAAGTCGCAGTTAAACTTCCTTTAAAAGTTGTAATTATAATCTACATTGTTTCATGACTCATTTTTTATAACATAGTGCTGGAATACTGTTGCTCAGCAAAACTGAAGTTACCTCTATATAGTATTTTCTTTCCTTTTTGCACCAGCAGTCATAGAAAGCCACATGAGACTGTTTCATAGGTAAATCAGCTTTGGGGAGGTAAGGCCTCACAGGCAAGCTCACGTGACTGGGCTCAACCCAAAAGCTGAGGATTTTCTCATGCTTTTACCTACCTACTTCTTTCAGGTAATTGTGAAAAAGCAACTGATGACTTTTTCTCTCTTTCATCAATTTTACTGAGTCATTGTCTTACGCTGTTTGTAACATTACATTCTGTTACCATTACTAATGCATTGTATTACTACCACCACAAAAAACCCCAAACATTCCACAACCTGACATCTTTTATGGATTAACTCTTTTAAAACATCTCTAAAGTCACTAATCTTGTCTTTTACATCCCCAAAGTTATTTGCAGAGAATGTATTTATATGTGTAACAGTGTCTGATCCCCTTGAAATGCCTGTTTCGGTTGTCTGTTGTAACTTCTTTCAAGGTAAGTTTGTGAACCTTCATACTGTGGTCTCATTTTCATTGCATGGGTAGCCCAAATGACAAATTGAGCTTTGCTCTTAAGCTTCCATCCACAGTCACAGAACCCTAGGCTAAGTTCTAGGATGCTATAATTCAAAGTATCTGGCATGCCAGGATGTATAAATTAAAGTTCTAGTTTTGCTGAGGCTCAGGCCAGCAAAGCGGAGGTGGTGTGGTTACTAAAAACCTCCTGAAACACAGACAAGTCTCCCTGGGGTAACAAGTTTTTACAAGATTATTGCTCTGTGTTTTTTGCTCACATGCTCATTTTTACCATGCGATAGATGTGAAACAATGCAATATAGCTTTTTTTCTTAGTGAAAGAAGAGTAAGTTCTCACATCAACCAAGGCATTGCACTCAGGGTGGGTGATGATTTTTTAAACACACCACAATACGTGGCCTTGCCCAACAAAATCACACTTTTACCAAGGATCACACTTCTATGATACTTTTTTTAGCAAAAAAAAAAAAAAATTTATTTAAAAAAAAAAACCCCCCCCCCCGCCACCCTCCGGCCCCCCCAAGCCCCGAAACACTGTCTTTCTTTTTCCCCAGGAAGCTCTTTCTTTCCTTCTGCTTTACTGACCTGTCCCTCTGCCAACACTCTCTCAATGAGAGATGGAACATAACTCAGGAAGACTTCAGGTCTGCTATGCAAAGTTCAGTGGGAATCACTGCAACCCTCGTCTTCTTTCAGCCCTCGCTAGAATTTCCCATTCTTGCTTGTTTCTTACTTAGGACTCAGCCAACTTACAAAAAGGCTGCAAATTGGCTCTATTCAAATGCATTTCTCAGCAGAGTAAGAAGGAGAGAGTGAGGATAACCCCTATCACATTCTTCTCCCTAAAACTGGAGTAGAGGGTCTGTACAAGCAGCTACTCTCAGAGGGGCCAGGGAAGCAGTGGCAGAGTGGGACCAAGCAACACTGAACACAGACCAACTTCCAAAGAGCTGCACAAAGCACAGCACGACACTGGTGTCACAGATGCTGGTTTTGTGGCTAAATACTGCTGTATAGCTTTATATTGTGTAAATATGCTTAAAAGGGACGTTACAGTCCTGGAACATGGGGCATCAATGACAAACATATGGAAAACAGGGGACATGCTGCAAATTCACACAGTAATTTACTTCACTATAACATGAACTGAAGTGATAACAGCTCATCAATTGTTAATTTTTGATCAATTGTTAATTCAGACATTCTGGTCTGCTAATAAATTTTTCATGCGTAGCCCTTTTTTCAGGATCTCTCAATCCAGGATATCCTGCTTGACGTAATCAATATGGATTAAAGAGGGTATGCAGCAGCTACTGCCATTTTATCTTGCCATTCATTAAAACTGACTTGCAGTGAACATATGCTTTTTATATATGTACAAAGCTACAGTTCTATGAATCCATAACTCAGCTGGATACATTTCAACCTCTGGTTTAATTTCTTCTACTTAACATATTTAGCCCATACTCTAATCCAGCTATAGACGGTCACATGAAGAGTCTTAATTTACTAGATAAAATGCCAAATACACAGAGAGTATTAACAGAGAAGGTGCAACATAATTGATAACAATTAGATAATTTAATAAAGGGTATATGTATGTACACACAAAAACACCTGAAATCTTTCCAGATGAAAGCAGATAGAAAGTCAGTGAATTAATTTTCATTTTCTACCCTTAAAAAACTATGCAGAATATGAAAGAGTTGTAAAGTAATAATTTCGTTTCATTTTTATGCCTTCTGCAGTAGACTAAACCTTGTGTTATAACCCTACCCCAAAATGTCCTTTAAAGAGAGAAAACATACCTTTTCAATAAAAGAAATGTTAAAAACAAATAAACAGTGATCAGAGAAAATCTCTACTCATCTCCAAACAGCTTAAATGCTCTCTGAAATTCCTGGGAATGGTATTTTTACCTGACAGCATGCCACTGCCTCCCTGCTGGATAGTCTTTAGAATAAAAAAGCCTTTATTTTGCCTTATACATTTCTGATGCATGTCACACACATGCTGAGCTAAAGCGCCATGGAAAACAACAGCGGATTTTACATTATTCTACAAGAAAACCATTTTTAAGAAGAAAAAAAGACAGCAGCGGTCCACACCCTATGTAATTCTTTCTTGAACATTCTTAATCTGACTCTATTGAATAACAAACAACAGACATTTAACAAAGGCAATATAATACTCCCATATCCTAAAAATCATAGTGATGAAATTATAAATATTCTTGAAAAATTTCTGCTCTGTAGTTATTTAATGACAAAAAAAATCAATCTAGGCAAGAGGGACAGCATGGTATTTTCATTTATTTTCTTCAATATCAAAAAAAAGGCTAGTTTTAGCAATAAAACAAGAATAAGATATTCCCAAGCCTCTACAAGTAGCCTTAGCAGTGTTGTATAGTTCCACCCCACACCCACACCCCAAACATCTATTAAGTTCTTGGGCTTAAAGACAAAGAAACTTATACAGGCACATTCAGGATATAAGTCAATCCAAGTAAAAGTGATAAATCAAATCAATCAAGTTACCAAAGAGCAAAATATTTAAACCAAACCGTAGCAAGTTGTTTGAGTTTCTTGGTAAAGGTTTGTTAGATATTGTCTAAGTTACTATGTGCACCCTTTCTTTTCCTTTTCCTCATCTCAGTTTAGTCAGTGTTGTTACAAGTAACAAAGATCATAAGACAAGATGTTGTTCCCATTGAAAGCAAATGCAAAATCCTTCAAAAGAAGAATTAGCCAGTGTTCTCTTGGGATGAGCAATGATGTTAATTCAACAGAATTTGAGGCTGATGCAGTACTATGCAGCAGCAGATAAACAATATTCAGAATATAGCAAACTACTTAGCCAATTCAGGTGAGTAGTGAAGTCTTCGCAGAGACTGTTATTAATTACTGAAAAGCATTAAAGGGAAGGGAAGGATTTCTTGCCTCTGATACAGTCAATTTCCACACTTAAGTATTGGTGAATAATTTCAGCCAAAGATGACAGCCCTGAATTCATACTAACATCTCTCAAAATATTTCTTTCTGGTTGGGAAAGCTCCAGGTTGCATTGGTTGGATACAGACACACAAACTCCCCAAGCACACACACATACACAGATACAACCTCGCTGGGTTGGACCGTAAGTTCACCTAGCTGGATTTTTCACTCTCTGACAGAGGCCGCTAACAGATGCTCGCGGAAAAAGTGAAAATAATACTTCAAGAATAGAATGGCATTTCTCTCAATATTTCCTGTCAAAATATGGCAAGCTGAATTCATGGTTGAATTCACATCATCATCATGTTGAATAGCTCTCAATAGACTTTTACCCTAGGATTTTGCCTAATCATATTTTGAACTCATGTATACTTTGGCATCCACATAAACAACTTTATGGTGCATTCTGTGAAAAAACACTTTGTTTGCAATCTGCTGCCTGATCATTTCACCTTGTTCTTACATGAGAAATAGCAAGTGACTTCTTTATTCACATTTCCTCTGCTGTTCACATTTGTATATATTTTCTCATAAACCCAAGCTCTTTTCCAAACTGAAGCATCCTAGTCTATCTGATCATGCCGTGCTGTTCTCACTATTTCTTTTCTAATAGTTCTTACCAATCTGAGTATCTTTTTGGCTTCTCCTTAGCACCGGGTTGATATTTTCAAAGGACTACCCACAATGATTGCTAGAACCCTGTCATTAGGGGTGTTATTTAATTTAAGATCCCTGTTAACTGTGCATAGCTAAAGTTGTTTTTTCCCTTACTCATTCATTTTTATTTATTGTCAATGAACTTTCTTCAACATGTTGCTTTCCATCAAATCAGTATTGCATGGCAGCTTTGTCTCTTTAGGAGCTCTTAACAAAGTACATTTTAAAAAGCTATTTTGAAATCCATATATACAAAAAGAACTGGATCATCTTTACTCATGTTTGCTGACTCCTTAAAAAAAAACCCAAAACAAAACCCCACACATACATACAAAACCAAACAAAAATCCCCAAAGAAACAAAACCAGAAAAGCCCCAAAACCACAACAAACCCCCTCCCCCAACCTCTTACCAATTCTGAAGCATGCTTTTCTTCTATAAAAGGCCATTTCACACTTCTCTTTTTTATCATATGCACTAAAATGTTTACTTTCATTCTAAAAGTTTCTGGAGTTCGTTCAGCACAGAGGTCAGACACGCTTGCTTACAGTTCTTTGGATTCTCCTTCTCTCTCCACAAACAATTCTTTTAAAAATCCAGCATGTTTGCCACCATCTGATTTTTTGGTAATAACACTCATGTCACTGATAGATTTAAGTAATAGTTTTACAATTTCATATTTGAGTTATTTTAGAAATCTTGAGTGAATAACATGTGGACCTGGAAACTTACTACTTCTACCTTTATTTTTTAATTTTTTTTTTTTAGAGTAGGTCTCTGCTTGAAGCAAGCCTTGAACTCAACACTTGTAAACAAAAGCTCTAAGTGCAAGACATAGCCTAAGTTATTTTTTAGTGAACCGTGATAGAAAAAAAATTTTGTTTTTCTGCTGTTGCTTTGACTTCTTTGAATACTCCTCTTATCTCTCAGTCATTTACTAGCTTATGTACCAAATGTTACACATACAAACACAGAATTCTTTCCAAAATAAATTATACAGTGGGCTAGAAAAAGCCCATTATCTACCTGTGTGAAACCACAAAACCTGAAACAAGCTCTGACAAAACGGAGGTACATTACCAGCTTTTAGGTGATACACAATACATTACAAATGAAGTAATGTACAAGAATTTACACAACTACAGAAATGCTAATACTGCCCTTTAACACTGGGAATTAAGCTTGATCAAGTACAAAGCATGATACAGTTAAATTTTGGCTATTTAGAGAGGCATGCAGAGATCTAGAATACCTTGCACCAGCAGTGTATTCTTTTCCACTGATTTTGCTGGACTGAAAAATAATACTTGCGGAAAAATAATCTTTTTGTCCAGACATGGAAATATTCCAAAGAAGCTTTGACTAAAAAAATAAAACTGTACTTAGAAACTGTGCATTATCAAACAACATTACCCTCTATTCTACAGCTGTTTAAACAGAAAGAGCTAGTCTTTGACAAATAACCTGATCAATAACACAAACTTTGGTTTTATCCTTTGTATTACCAATGTATTAATTTTCTTTCTTCGTTTTTTTTTAGGATACTTGACACAAAAAATAGCTAGTTTGCATTAAATTATATAGGATTCACTTGTCTTTCATTAAGACTGCTAATTCCATTATTTTTTAATAAATATTTTAAATTATAAATATTGAAAATATTTAATGGTCCAAGACACATAATGCTTCCTGCTTTAGCAAACTGCATAATATACCAAAGTTTGCCAGGCATGAAACTTAGCAGTTATTCACTCAGAATATTAAAAATTGCCATTTTGATTGTTAGAATTAGCTCTATTTTTCATTGAAAACACGCTGCTGACTAACAGAACTGAAATAGCCCTATATTACTGAAAATTTATCTCATATTTTTTCTGCAGTATTATATTATACTGAAATGTCGTAGCGCTAATCACACTTTAGAAAAACTACACAGTTAATGGGTTTACCAATGTTTGCCTCCTAAGCTGTGCTCTGCTCAGTGCCTATTCTGTTCTGACGTATCAAACACTACAGCAGGTGAGAGCTGGGGCAAGCTGCAAATGAATGAATCCATTTCACTTCAGTTTCCAGGCAACACAGAAAAGTGTAATGACTGTGCAGTGTGCTGGTCATTGCTCCAGAAGGTGCTACAACTCATAATTGTCATGGGTTTTAATTTTAAGCATTTCTGTTTCTTCCATGTCATGTATTCCAATCCATCTTCCACCCCCCACCCCCCACCCCGCTTCCTTTCTAGTCATCATGCGTGGAGGACATCTTTGTTCTAAAATATTGTCTGTCTGTATAATCAGTGTAGCCACTCCTTGGAGAAAGTCCCTCGGTAAATGTCTATTACTAAAATGATATAAAAGTCAAATGATAATCACGTAACTTTGCCAGCTCTGGAACTTGCTCCTCATTTGATCCGGATGGTTTGGAGAATGGAGAGGAGGCAGGATTCTGACAGAGGCCATCTAGCAGCTTGAGCACCAACTGTTTCACGGAGGATTTCATTTAAAGGGGCTTACTTAAATTATATTGAACAGTAATAGGGATACTCATCTTGAGTTAAAGTAGTCTTACTTTATTTGGTGAAACTTACCTCCAAAATAAATAGATAATAAAAAAATCATTAAAACTATTTAAGTTATAAAATGAGAATTTAAACAAAAGTCATGATTTTATTAGTGATCAGTTAAAATTAATCTTATTAATTTTGATTTACTTTCTGGAGTGTTCCTATTCACTCTTGTAGGCATCATACAATCTCCATCACTGGCAACCAGAATTTTTAAAATCTTTAACAAATCCTTTACTGTTGCAGATCTCCTGCAAATATAACTGTGTTGCTATTAAAAATAGTAGAATATTTACTTCTACCCAATTGCAATAGGTTTTCAGTCACTACATATGTGAAACGTGTATTTATGTAGTGACATACATTCATGTCACTTTTGCACGACACTACATAGATACATGAATGTATTAATGTATAAAACGCTGTTAAAAGAGAACAAGCAAAGCTCCTACTTCCTCTCCCTAATTAAATATACAGTTACATGGTAACAGTGGTTGCATCGAGACAACTTATTCCTCAAGCATGTGTAATTCTGGGCTCAACCCGTGGGAGGAGGCCTGCTCAGAGCCACGGACGTGGTATCACACACTCCCGGCAGCAACACTTCGCCGCAAAGTGGTCTCTAACCTGAGCAAACGCAACAGCCAACAGACGACTTCTGGCAACATACCACCCACACCCTTACCCTACATGTTCAGACCTGGTCTTTCTCCAGCATCCTTGGTCTCTAACTACCAAAATCAGTGCAGCTCAAAGAACAATGAAGTCTCACTGCTCCAGTATTTATGCTCTGTTCAATGGCCGAGAAGAATGAGTTTGCAAGGAAATTGTTTATTTTGCCATGTTGCTGTTAATTCTATACATTTATTCTCCCCCCTATTTAACAGAAATTCTACATTGGTTGTCTAATTTGGTCAGAAACAAGCATAGATAGATTGTGTTTTCTGAACTAAGTTAATTTTATAACTGGTTGTTGAGTTTCTAAATGAATGGATTATTATGATAAACAAAAAAATGAATTCAAAGCTAAACAACAATATACTCATGTAATTTTAATATATACAAAAATAGTCTCAGGTTAAGATTCACTTCAACAACAGCAACAAGCCAATTTCCTTTAATTACATTTCAAGATGTAAAGGGTTTACTTGCGCTTTCTCTCACTCCTTTTATTTATATATTTATTAAATTTTGCCCGTGTTTTCTATACCTGACTTGACTTTTTTATTATTTTAGTCAACAGGGGTTCATTTCACCATTGCATGCATGTCGTCCTGCCTTGGCAGCAATAATTGTCATGCTTTTGGGATTTTTTTGTTTAAGAAATAAAGAAATGTAATCTACATTTAGTAAAACATAATTTACATTTCTATTGGACTTAGAATATGGAAAAAATTTATTTACAAAATAATACGCTTGGCAAAATTAATCCATTATTTTTTCTTTTGGCAAAGCTTTCATAACATTTTAGCCATGCCTCCCTCCACATTTTTTACATTAAGGAAATGGCCAGCATCACATTAATTTTATATTTTCTTTCAATTTTTTCCCCAGAATGCAAGAGCAAAGAGAATTTGAACCACATTCAAATTCCAATATCTAATTTGAGTTTGTTATGTTTAAATTATTTTGCTTTTAAAATAGATTTTTACTTTTTTTCTTTTTGCTCACAGTGAAACAATTTTAAAAGATTTCACCTCCTGAAGAACCTCTGTAGTTCACAGTACTATAATATTTGCATTGCCTCAGCTCGAATTTTTCATTAAGAAGTATTTCTTTGCCACTATACAAATACTTCTACTTTGCACTGGAAGAAAAATATTTTGTGCTTCTAATGTCAGTATAAAAACTATTAGAATAAGAACCTTTTCTTTTACTTTCTTACCCACTTGCTGTTGTTTTCGGAGCTGTAGAAACAGAACTATTTCTTTAAGCAATTTCAGTGAGTGCTCTGCACAAAATTCAAGGGTCTTACAGGCCTACAGGTGCAGAAGTAGCACACATGAAGGTCTCAGGAAAGTTATAACCCTTACAATATCCAAGAGGTATCAGACTGCAAAGAAACTGTTTACTTTGCCACATTGGTCTCAACCCCTTATCTACAGAATGACTCACCACTCATATGATAGACATTTCATTGAAAGCAATGCCATCAATGACAAGTGTGGACTAATTGCCACAGTTATGAGTATGGAAAAAAATATAAACAAGAAGCAGAATGTAAAGTTAAAATTAATTAAAAACCCAAGAGAATATATATTTAGACTTTAAATTTCCAAATTTAAATTATTTAATATTGCATTTGTATGTCTATTTTCTGAAGGTGGTTTTTGGGTTCAGATCTTCAGTTTAGGAGAGAAAATAGAACACTGTCCCTTACAAGTGCAAAACTTAAAAAAAAAAAGTTTTAGACTCCAACTAGTCACCATAGCCCTTCCAGCTGAGTCACTGATAGGTGATCATTATAGAAATATGCCAAGATCAGCCAAGATTTCTTTGCTGGAAAAGAGCCGCCCTTTTTTTGATCCCAGAGGGCTTAGATTACTTTTAAGTAAGAGAAATTATATTTAAAATGGAATATTTAAATTGGTTTGCTCAATAACAAGCTGAACACCTGGAAAATACAATGCCGCAAATACCAACAAATGTGTAATTTCTGCAATGTTGCCTGTTAGACAGCTACCAATATTTTCTTTATGGGTTAATGTACTTAGTCAGGTGTTATGTGGCTCCAGCATCCCAACATTAGAAAGTTCATTCATCTCCCTGTCAGTGCCTCTTAATAGAGTTATGGAAGGTTGATACAGTACAGCTAAGCCTGCAGAACAGTAATGAAGGAGGCATTATAAAATGACGTAAGATTTTTTTTTGCATTAAAAAACCCACCAACAACAAAACCCCCAAAACCCACAACCTACACTCAGAAATTGCTTACAGAAAAGGATATTTAGATTGTAAGACAGTTTCTCAAATGTTAAGAAATGCCAGAATTGTTTGTCCAAGCAGCCATAATTTGCCCTCCGTGTACAGCACACATTATGATCGATAGAGGTGCTCGTTAACAGTGATCACAACCATCTTTTCCATGAGACCAGTACTTTGGCTGAGCAGAAGAGACACATTTTACAGACAGAAAAAGAGGCAAAGATCTGTTGCCCCTCAGTTTTTGCAGACATTGGAAACTGTAATAAGCAAAGCAGGGAACATATGCTTTGTATTTAAGACAGAAATATTACTCGGTAAAACTGCTTTGGCCTTTTCTCCACTCCAGAGGATGTCTACACCTTTCTGAAAGCAGGCACGCTTTTACATTGCCTGCTCTTTCTGTGAATCAGACACAATTGAGCTTTGAACTGCATAGCCAAGGTTACTGTGGCATATCCCTGAACTGGTAAGTCTGATGACAAGCAAGATAAACAAGTTCAGATGTACTTATCATACTCAACTACATTAATGTTCCAGATTTTTGCTACAGATCAGCAGTAGTCTTACAGTTACAAGGAAGAAGCCCCTAAAGCTTGTGTTGGTTTGGTTTCTGCTACAGTTAAAAAGTTCAAAACAAGGACAATGTTTTCTTAGATTCCTACAATACCTAGAATGTTGACACTACAAGAAACTATAAATGGATATTTAATATTTAGAGGATGAAATGTGAACATTCTCTTGATCAGTAAGCAATGATAGCACTTCATACTTGGAAAGCATTGGATAAATATTAACAAAGCATTCCTGAGATAAATATTATAATGTTTTATTTCAAGTATTTAGAAATTAGGACAATAGAGTATAAACAAGTTTGCTGAATCCAAATAATGGGAACTGAAGGCAGAGCTAGGTTTAAAATCTCAGGATATTTCGACCCAGTCTCACACTATATCCACAAGGCCATCTGTCCTGCTGCTTGAATTTGCTTACAAGACTCAGTAACCATAGCGCTCATTTGCCTGTTATTATTTGAAGTGGGAGTTGGATTTTCATATTTTTTTAATGTACATACCTTCTCTTTGAGCTGAGAAGCTCGTTTTCTAGAGCTATATGATTGTTGCACACAACAATCACACAGCAAACATGCTTTTATTTCAACAGAGCAAAATAGATGCATAACTGCAATTTATCTTTTTGTTTTCCATTATGACCTCATAGTGACATCACTGTGATGTCATAGACATTGATTTAAAAGGGACACCATCATTTTTTTCAACTGACTTAAGTGTTCCTCAATAAATTATTTATTTAATCAAGAAAATCTTTCTCAAATATTAAAACTGTACTTCACAATTCACCTTGAAAAATTTAGAGGTACCCAAAGTATATCTCCTATGTTGGTCATGTCACTTGAATTTGTTTCCTCCTCAAAAATTTAAGCAGTAGACATTGATTTAAAAGGGACACCATCATTTTTTTCAACTGACTTAAGTGTTCCTCAATAAATTATTTATTTAATCAAGAAAATCTTTCTCAAATATTAAAACTGTACTTCACAATTCACCTTGAAAAATTTAGAGGTACCCAAAGTATATCTCCTATGTTGGTCATGTCACTTGAATTTGTTTCCTCCTCAAAACCATTTAAGCAGTCAATAATTAATGATTAGATGTTATAATTGAGTACTCTATTCAAATAAATGAATGGAACAGAAACAGGTTTTATAGAAATGCTTCCTGATCCTCACCCAAAGATTTTTACTCAGAGGAGTGAGTCACAAGCTACCAGCTTAAGCATTGTATTATTAGTCTTTTTACAGAAAAGCTGGATTTTTCTTTTTGCAGTTACAAATAAGGAAATTAATTATCCAGAAAATTTTATTTTTGTGGTAGTAATTTTATTGTTCACACTATTAAAAGCATTTTTGAACCACATCACATTTTATTCTAAACATGATACCGATTATTTTTATTATTCATTGCATGAAAGTACAATAAGGTTCAAGTACCATTATTTTAGGGGCAACAAAGCTCCTGAAAATGTAAAACAACTTCAAATTAGTAACAAAATCCCTCATGTAACTATGTAATCATGTAACTATGTCAGGATGAGTATGAAAGCAATTAAGAAGTTTGCTAGAGAACTACTGAGAAATTAATTTGCCACTGTTCACAAACAGCACACAGAAGAGGGCTTTGCTAGAGAAACAGTCATTACATCTCACTCTTTAGACTGGGTGATAATAGGCAAACAACAATGGTGTTCCTGTTAAAGTAGTCTGAAATTAGACAGTCATTTCTAATACTGTATGTGGCCTGCATTATAACCCATTGGTCAACATACTGAGGCATCATCAGTCTTCAAGAAGACAAAAAATGAGTCAGACAGTTTTAGTGGCTTTTAATCAGATGACTTTCATACGAGCCCCAGCATTACAATACCTGCTTTTCTCCAGCCCTTCTAAGCCTCAAATCTAAATGTTGCTGACAAGGCCTTACTACTAGCTGGTCGAGTTTTTTCCCTTACTCTCACTCATGAAACTTCATCTGCGTTCAAATGCTTCAAAACTAGCTAGCCTGCTTCTTCCCAAGTTCCTTATCTAAGACTACTGTTGTTCATGAAGCCTTTACCTTATTGTCTGCAAAACGTAATATACTTAAGCAGACTACTTCCTTGCAGAAGTACTCTAACCTTCACAGTACAATTGGATGCTTCCACTATAAAATTATTATATGGATGGAATTAATTATGCAAAAGTCATTCAATATTAGTTACCTTTGCAGAATCTATATAATGAGCTAAGTCTAGTCCAAGGCCTAAACATCCTTAAAAGAATTAAATTACATTTTACAGAACTACTTTGTTTTGTGAATGAAGACTGTATCAAAGAAAAAGTAAATTATCCATTGGTAGCTATGTCATCCTTCTGTTGAAGTATTTTTCTTTCACCTTATATACAGTAAAGTCTGGAAGAGCCCTAGTCTTTTCTGATGTAGGCTTCATGAACTTTCCAATCAAGTTTTCTAAGCATAAGTTCTTACATAAGCTACCATATGCCACCCTATTTGTTAGTAAAGAGAGGATCGCCTTTATAATATTAGGGGATTTCCATTTCAAAGTCATTCCTTTTTGTCTTCTGTGTAACTCCCGCTATGACAACTAGAGCATAACCTTCTATTACCATAAGGGTGTGGATGGAAACAGCAACTATTGAACAGTTCCAGCTCATAGCACAAGCTTATATGCAAAAAATATTACCAAACAACTTTTGCAAACCAAGACCACTTCATGTTTTTACCTGCCCTTACCTTCTCTGTGTATTTTAACAATGATGTTTCATTGTGTGCATTCAAATAATTGATGAAATTTTTATAAGGCTTTTAAACATGAATAAATTTCTTTTATTTATTTTTGATTAGTGATTATCTTTCTACTTTGGACATGCAAGTAGCAGCTTGTAGCAAAGCCACAAGACACAAGGCATTTTTTATTGTGTAAGATATGTCTAGAGAGACTTTGGAATTAAATGCAGCATGTAGTCTGGAGAACTAGATAGCTCTGAGAATATACAGAGAATGAAAGATAGAGGCTTTCCTCCTTGGTCTCATCTGAGATTTTATTTTTATTCCCCCTGACATGTGAAATAAGCTTCACATCAGAAAAGGAGCTACTCCTGCTCAGCATATCAATGGCATTTGCAGCAGATGCTCCAGGGACTGAAGGGGTTGTGAAAACCCTTTTCAATGCTGTTTATACAGATCCTAGTTTAATTTACAAATTAAAAATTCTTAGTAATGAATCCCATTTCTTAACAATTCATTGGACATTAAGCCTAAACAATTTTTGTTTGATAGTTTGCAAAAGAATTGATAAAAAAAAATTACTTTTAGTGATACATTCAAAAAGGTTCATAAGGCATGTCCTTTAAATTCATCAGCAGTGAGATCAAGTTCTACATTATAATATACCCTCTGAAGGGAGTAGAGATTAAATCATCCTCTGAGAAGCCTTATAATTAAAAAACCCCACAACTATTACATGAAGAGCAGGACAATGAGATGGCAGATCATTTGTACTAAGGAGAAAAAGGGAGTTGGAACAACTCATCTAAAAACAATCTTGACAAACATTCTGAAGAAAAGACTTATAATTGTGAAGATATATTTTCATTTTTTGTGGTATGTATTTACTTGATAGGAACACTGACAAATTGTATTCTTGGGAAACACATTCTTTTAGTGGCTGTCAGTTTACAAACCAGATTAAGGGATTCCTGCATAGGTCATAGAAAAGATTAGATAATTGTCCCAACAAAATCTGGTGAACATACAAGATTATTACCACCAAAATATTTATGTTTTTTCTTACAGAAGAACTTCCACATAATACATTATAGGATATGGAGGTTCTGGAAGAATGGTTGATAAGCCACTGACCTTCCTAGGTGGAATAATGGGTATCAGACCACCATTATGAAGAGACAGCAGTGTGTACAATAGCGTTTCAAGGAGCATTTCATTAAGGTCTATCAAGATCACACTGAGATCTTTAAAAAGGGAAGGCTTCCAAATTGGAGCAAAAACCCACAAAACAGATCAGAAAGAAATTTTGATAATGTCAAAGGAGAAAATAGAGAATAATTTGCAGATATGGCCACTGATTATCCTGTGAATTTGCTAAAAGAAGAGAGGTGGCTTAAAGGAAAATAAGTATATATTTAGAACAGCAGTAATGGCAGAGCCTGCTGTTGGGTCATGAGATATGTATATCATATATAATACATGATAATATAATTATAATACATGTATAATATAATATATTTACTATTCATTGCCACCTATCTGGACAGAATACATGATACTGTGATTTGTATCTCATAGCTCAGTAGAACTCCCTCCTTCACAGCCTCCAGGTGAGGCAAAGCAAGGCACTCCTTGCTCTCAGCAACTACTGCAGGGATGGGGGCTGGGAAACTCTGAAGTATTTCAAATTAAAAATTTCAGGCACAAGAAGTGAGTATTTTCCAATATTTTATTAGAAAAATAACCTCTATCCTGAAGTTCATGCCTAAAAATCTTTTTTTCTGTTGAGATGGTTTTTACACACTGAAAGATGCAGTCCAATCTTGAACTCAGCATGCTTCAGCCTTAACGTTACCTTTTAAATTGTTAACAATAATCATATGATGGGATTTAATTTTTCTCATAGCCTATTTCCCCCCCGCAATCAACGTGTGTTTTAATATTGTTTCTGTCGGCAAGCTATTATTGATGAAAGGCCAAAAGCTTGGTATTGTCACAGCTGCTTCTATACTAGCGCCACCAGATATCACAAACTGTTGTGTGACTACAGCGGCAACAACTCCTTCTCCAATACATATACCTCATACATTCACCGCAGACAAATACAGTCCACCCACAAGAGAACCACACGGAAGTCTCCAGAATGTGACTATCACAATAAGTAAGCAATATTTAAGTACACAATTGTTCTTAAATAATAATTTTGTAGCTGGAGTATCCAACTTAGCTCTCTCACACACGTTGCATTCCTTGGAAACGAGTGATACATACGTGGATGAACACTGTCATTTGTAAGTTTCAAATATTTCTTCTGCAATAAATTATTTTTTATGTGGGAATAGAGCTCATTGTGCAGTCAGCTCTTATGCCTGTTAATGAATATTTTTTTTGATCTTGCTGGATTTCCACATTTAATTATGTCGTTTAATCTATTTCCCATGACAGCATGCATTTACACAAGTCATTATTTTTCTTTTTGATTATGTAATTTGCTACATGCTATGATTGTAATTAATACCTTTGGAGAATTCAATCTCTGTCATGTGAATGTGCATTATAATGAATAGGTCCAAGAGAAGATGATATTTTAAAATAACTTAGCTTTCATTGCTTATGACTGTGCTTATGAAAGTACAGCAGATTTTAAAGGTCCTTACAGCTGCACAGCAAGACTGGAAATACAATAGCTAACTCTTCTGATTCATCATTCAGTGAACCTTCCCATCCCCAAAAGAAAATGACATATGTTACCTGTGATTGCATATGTCTTCCATAACGCAAAATTATATTTATGGTAATGGTCAAATAAATCAACTATTTTATTTGAATATAACTGGGAAATTGTTAAAATATTAAAATGCATGTCAGAAATGCCTACTTTTCCTTTAACTTATTTAATATGGAAATATATATTGTTCAGATAAAGCTGGAAAAATCACACAATTTATAAAATCTATTTGCATATGTCTTCCATAACGCAAAATTATATTTATGGTAATGGTCAAATAAATCAACTATTTTATTTGAATATAACTGGGAAATTGTTAAAATATTAAAATGCATGTCAGAAATGCCTACTTTTCCTTTAACTTATTTAATATGGAAATATATATTGTTCAGATAAAGCTGGAAAAATCACACAATTTATAAAATCTATTCTGGATAAAACATTTCCAGTCATATTCTATTTTTTGGGGGGAAATGAATATATAGACAGATATTTTAAAAAACACCTTGTGGAGATTCCTTCTGTAGCGCGCTCCTACTACTTGTTCTGGAGATTTTATGTCAGGCTCAGCAGATGCAGATTTATCACAGAAGCCCAATAAAACATACACCACAAAAAACCACACATATACACAAACCCCACAGTTTACATGTTCAATTAATTAATCCACAATGACTTTTTTAAATTATCAAGGTAATGCTGTCAAGAGATAATCCCAAAGAAAAATTCATGCATTAAAGAACACTATGAAAGTTCCTGGATATTCCAGCTAAAGTTAGCCTGGCCCATAAAGCTAATGTATTTAACTGTACATCATTCATTCTCACACATTATTATACCTTAAAGTATTCCAAGGTTATATGGACTTTTATGGACAACAATCTATTGTCCATAAAAGTCTGTGGCTGCTAGTCTACAATAATCAACCTCACTGTCAGGCGCATACCTGTGGAGCACTTGTCACAATGAGATTCTAACTGATTAGTTCTATCTGTTATAAGAAGAATATTTAATGAGTACTCATAAATTTGGTACACTGAAGAACACAGAAGAGATCTGGTCACCGTCTAAGAAAAGTACAATCTAAGAGGAAAACAGGTTACAATTAAAGCATTATGACATGACCACAAGTGTTTCTTTATAAAACAATAAATGAAACAGAGTATGTCGTTCTAGTCTTACATTTCACTCCGTGCATGCACAAAATTTTACTTTTTTGCTTTATTAATTCTGTACATGTTCTTTTTTAAAGAACTGAATGCAGAGGTTTAGTAAATGTAAGCTGTTGAAAATAAGAGATAAAAGATCCTGAATATTTACTAAGAGGGGAATATACAACTACCAAAAAAGAAGTTCTGTGCTAACATGAAGTGTTAGCCATGTAGTGTCACAACATGTCTGATGAAGGAGAAAGAAGAAGATAAGAGTGCTTGCTGAATTTTGAGGGTTTAGAAAATGGAAAGTCAACCCACTATACATTTATTAAATGTACTAATCTACATAGTATAAAGCAGTAGAGGTTTTACAAGATTATTCCCTAAAACTTTCCAGTGAGGGGAGATGCCAATATTACCAATATTATCTAGTGACCAAGATCAAACATTAGCCGGGCATGAGTGAAAGGACAGGTCTGGCAGTGCCTCCCACCACAACAGAGTGACTGCACTCTGTCTTAGACTGCGGACACAGTCTAAGCACAAGTAAGTTGCCCCAGCTAGAGGCCAATTCTAAGACTGGCCATTTTCCCTAGATCAGGACAGAAATAAGCCTTCTGATAACAAACGTTTCACTGCACTTCTATATAAAGCAGAAGTCTGCCAGTACTCTGCTTTTTGACAGAGTAAAACTTGCTGGTTCCAGTCAACAGTTGCTCCTTATGGAACTGGTAGCTTGACAGACAGGGATGCCGAGACCCTTCTCCCACTCTCTTTCTCACTTAAATGTTAACTTATCTATTGGAATGAATTCTTGCAAGTTTTAAGCTCAGTGTTCTCCTGGACCACCAGTGGAAAAATCATGCTTGGTACTAGACGAAACAGAAGGGGTTTTATATAGAACACACCAATAAAGGCAATAGATCAGACAATAGCATGGCCTAGGCAAAGCACTTCAGCTATTAAAACATATGAAGAAATTTCAGCTCTACAAGGCAAGGAGGTCATCCACAAGAGAGAAGGGCTCAATGAAAATGGCTGAGACATTTTCTTTTGGAAGAAAAGGAAAGATGCAACAGGTACTGCTATAAAAGACAACTCTTGTACTAGCAAATCTAGACAGCCAAATTTATTGGTTTTTACCCTTCACATTGTTCTTCCTCACCCAGTTATTTGTCATTGTACAATAAAGACTTAGGATTTAGTCTTTAATTGGTCATTGATCTTTCTGAAGTGGTTTTGGGTTTCCTTTCTGATACCAGGAGCTCTGCTCTGACATGACTCTCATTTGGGAAAATGCATCTTTGCCTCTTCCTTTTTTATGGGGAGGTGAATTTTGTCCTCATCTGTCTCTCCTCAGGTTTGAGCTGTGGAGAAACAGTATTATTCCTCTCTGGTAAACTAACTTGTCAGTAGTTAACACCATTGTGCAGCATCCTCAGCTTATTGCAAGCCACTCCATACATACTAGACGGCGTTGTGTTCCCCTAGCTCATTCCTTGCCTCTGCTCCACTAACCCATGCATATGTGTGCACAGATCCTATCAAATACACATACTGTCTTTGCAAGCCTGTTGCCTATTTGTATATGAGCATCCACACAAGCATGCCCCTTTTTACATAACAGAATTTCAAGAAAAGAGTGGATATGTGGATTGGGTTATCTTACACATTTTTAGTACATCTCAGTGACAATATTGTGAATTAAATTATTTCCTGGAAATGATTTATGCATCTATTATGAATATCTTTACATTATAAGTTGAGAGGATCACATACTATTCCAGAAAAGGAGTAAGGCAACCCATTCTAAAAAGTCTGAAAACCAATGGAATCGAGTCCTCTGTAATATGCCAGTTGTTACCTTGACCAAAACCTTATGTAATATTTGGTCAGCTGATTTAGAAAGTGTGAATAAAACTTAGGTGAGAAAAAGCAAGGAAGTAGTAGAAGAAACTCAGATATTTTCTTAGTTTACCAGAAACAAATAAGGTCACATATGCAGACGTGCAATTTATCTTCATCTTACTCAAATAATCTTATTTTCTTAAACTTTACATTTTACTTTAATAGTTCCAAAAGGATGTTATTGTTAATTAAATTTTATTGCATCTATAACCTGATTAAACACTGCCTTTAATCTCATGAGTACATGCATCTAATTAAATTGGGAAAATAGGCTGCAATCTGGCTTCTCTTTGAAATATTCTTCCATAACACTCAAATTTTTTTCCACAGAAGTTTGAACTACTCTGCACAACTCTCTAGATCATTTCAGCTGTTAGTATAGAGTATACATACATAGAGTATAGAGACTACGAATCCTGCCCTTCTCTAGTGTTCTTAGCATAGTTATCATCCTACTCTGCTTTGATGGATCTTCCTTTTGAAATGCTTTTCATACACCAAATTGTAATTACTTTAGTTCCCTGAAAAGCACTGAGTAGTGAAGGAGAGGAAAACATAGACAGGCATTAAAAATCTTTGAAGAAAATATATCTTGAAAATGGAAGAAAAATTGTAGTGAGAAGAAGTTGATAGTGTCAGTTTGGTATAGCTTCAGTATAGTTTAGTAGTTTCAGCATAAATACACTGAACCAGGCAGTGTAGAACCACATCAAGTTAAATAAGTTGCTCTTCTGCAATCTACCTATAATTAACACAAGGTTTTGTTGGTTTTTGCAATTAGTGCTAAAAGTGCATGAAAAGACATTGTGCAATAAAAATAAACAAAGACCCGAGTCTATCAGTACCCTTATGTCAGTTACATTCCTGAAACTTAAAATGGCACTCCTTACCCATATCTATCTAAGCTATTTCTAAGGCATCTATCGTTTTCATATCTGAGTGCCAAAGTCAATGCAAAACTATTTACTATGGGTGGGGACAAAGGCTGGCTGAATTCAGGTTAAAGTACTCTATGTAACTGAGCACATACTTGTATTCTTACAGTCAGTAATCATATTAAATGGCTAGGTTTGGAGGTGCATGTTTAAAAAAAAAAAAAGTCTAAAGAGCAAAAACATAAAACCCCTGAACATCAGAAAGTACTACATGAACCCCAGAAGAGCTGGAGAGGGGACAGATATCAAAAGGGAAGACTGACAACAGACCCATGAATAACAAACCCACTTTATATAATGAAAAAAATGTCATATACCACTATTTGCTGTATCTGAACACACATAAATAAATCACAAAGGCAGCAAATATTCTGTCCAAAGTTATATACAAAAGAGAAAAGATGACTGTTTGAACATTTTGTGTTCACTGAGAAGTATTAAAGCAGCAAATAATAAAGGCCAAAGAAATCAAGTACATGCATACCATGACTTCATACTTCCAATTAAATAGATACAATTTAGTTGCTATGTTGCACTGACCTTACTATCCTGCTCCAAATATTTATGCTTCTTGCTTCTCCTCCCTTTCCTACAGAAAGGAATTTTTCATGGAAAACAAAGGAAAGCTGACTTCCCACATGAGTTACTAAAGCTGTATGATTTAAAGCTTCTAAACATCCTTCCACAGACCTTTGGGCATGTCTCACACACACTGGCTGTTCACACAGCTGGAGAACCGACAGTCTCCGTCCCTGTAACTGAAGGCCCTCTCTTCTCACAAATCCCTGCACATATGATCCCACCCTAATGATCTCTCCCACCAAACTGTACTGGGGTATTAGGCAGCTTAGAAAAGCCATATGAAGAGCCAACCAAGACAATCCAGAAACTGAATTTGTCAAGCACATACCAGAGTACTTCATTTATCTTGTCTGTGTCCGGTTGTAATACGTGCTGCCTCGTCATTCTATTGACCAGATCTTAAAGCATTATGATTACTTTTAGAGGAAGACAATATAATGCAGATTTCTGAGGAACCTGTATTGGTTTTGGCTAGAGTATGTTTGAATTCCTAGCCATGATGCTTTGAAACACTTGTTTCTTTTCAGTTGCTATGGTGTTTCCTATAGACTGTAGACTGACATTGTCCATAGACTGAGAGGGATCCACGCTAAAAGTTCAAGATGACTTCAGTAGTTTTAATTTCACAGTTATACGCAAGACTAGCTGTAACACTCTCTGAAGCTATAAGTTATTCAGAAATTTCTCCAGCAAAAATTAAGACGCCACGCATCTCTACTACTTAAAATCTTCTATTTTGACTCACTCTTAATGCTGTATTTTTTCCTCTCTGAAGTCCTAAAATTAGTAGTTTATCTTTCAAGTGTTAGAATGAATTCAGAGTTACAGCTGGGGAAGGATAAGGAAGAAAAGGAAGGAGAGAAGGACTCATAAAATCTCTGAGGTTAATGGCTAGTGATGAACTCTGAGTTGAAAGAAATATTAGCAAATTTTCCATTACACTCTTGTAAGCAAAATCAAGTTATATAACCACATTTCTGAACATAGTGCATGCAAACCTCCTATTAAAAACGAATTAAAAAAAATAACCTACTAAGTCGTGCTTTCCTGAAGACAACGGGTACAGAGAGAACAGATTTAAATAAGTGGTTCCATCAGCTTCTTAAGCACTCCCTAGTAAATGGCCCAGTTCGTGTACAATTTTCAAGACAATTTTTATGCAAGACATGATTTTCAGAAGACACAATGGTCCAATTTCTCTAGAAAGAAGAACCATAAAGGTTCTTAAAGAGGTCTTAAAGGCTTACATACTACATCACCTTTTTTAATCACAAGTAGTTAACATGCCTTTTACATAATGTACCATCACCCCACTGTGTACATGGACATGTATGTGAACATTGCATCCTATTATTGTATACCTCATCACATTAAAAAAAATGAAGGCATTTTGACAGTTCACAACCAGGCCACCTATGCAGCCCTTACAAGACTGAATATTCCTGCCATGTGACAAAAAATGGTAACTCAATTATTCATATGAAAGAATAATAGTCACATGATAAAGAAAATGCATTTTGGTGTCAACAGTTCTACATCCCAGGCTATTACAGGTGGAGAACTATGGGCCTTATGAAAGAAAGGGGGAAGAACTGGGTTGCCAGAACAATTCATCAATCTGCCACCCACTTCTTGACTGTATCTGAATGCCATTTCAGAGCCTGGAAATCAGGGAGTTAGGTACAACCTAAGTGAGTTTTCCTGGTGCACTGGATCTGTGGTGGCTGTATTTGGCATCACTGCAACACACAGCAATATCTTTAGTGTTATAAATTTAGTTCCTATGCTACCTATATAGATAAACTTCTAATCATAAGAAAAACATAAGAAAATACTAAATTCATAAAACTAGTGATATTTTGCAAAGTCAGTATGGCTTTCCAACTTATCGGTGGCTTGAATAAGATCATGTTATTAAAATTTTTAATGCCTGTGTCTACCCAAAGATGTATACACATCTGTGTATACTGTTCTGTATACACAGATATGTATACACATCTGACTGTTCTTAAAGTACAAAACAGATTAAATTACAAATACAAGAATATTAGAGCACTTACAGAGAAGGTCATAACTATGGTGGAACAAACTATATGCACTAAAACCAGAATGGATCCTCCATACTACAACATTGTGCAGTAAGCTTACAACTGCTCCATTTTCAAAAGCACTTTTTTTATATCAGCTGCCTAAAACTGATTATATGGATATGGAATTAAAACCACTATACTGCCTACGTAGCCAAAGCGTCTCGAAACCACATGTCTATCACACAGCATCTCAGTTTTCTAAATAGATAACCAAGTGAAGATGTATCAGTAGCTACGGAATTGATGGGATTTGGCAACAAATAAATTTTGTAAGCATGCAGTAGTGCTTCTGGTTCTCTTCATATGCCTGTAAGTCTGATCACATATATTATTACTTGAGATTAGTGTTTTTTTCCCCTTCATCTTAACTTCTGAAATACTATTCTTTGCAGGTTCTCAGGTAATTTATTGTAATTCTCTGCTTGACTCTCTACTTCTCTACTTGCTGAAAAAAAAAGTGCTGCTAAGATGAGCCAGTCTTACAAATCATTTAGAAATAACTATGAATTGTTCAACAACAGTATTTTGCAGGCCTAGTATTTCACACGCTTGGGAAAATCCCAAGTGTTTCCTACACTCCATGTCATGCTGAAAAAGGCACTCTACCCAAACTCAGAACTTTCTGAATCTCACTAGAGGAAGCGTGTTTAAACAAAATTCCACTTTTTAATACTATGCCAGCCTTTGCCCTTTCATGTTGCCCAAACCTGTTTGTTCACTTTGTATCTGTCCCTTTTAATACCCTTCCTTTCTCTGTCTTCTTAAACTGTCTACAATAACTGTCATAACACATACATAATCATACATGATAATTTCCCTCTGTAAACTTTTACAAGTTCTTATTTATTTTCATCTTACAATGTAAAATAGCTCTGCCTCAATAATTTTTTTTTATCCTGCATGTTCTTATGAAAAGACTATTTCATAAATTATTTAATGCAGACCAGCAGTTAGAGATCATTAATGTTGTTGGGATTTATGAATAACTGTTAAAGGAACATGAAATATCCTAATTTCATTCAGTTTTCTCTTACACATGCAACTTCTGACCAGGTACACTGTTTTCAAAGCAAATATTCTTTATAAAGACATACTTGTTTTTCCTCATCCTTTTCAAGGGTAAAAATACTATTTTATCAAAGGAGTATTTTAGCTACACAAATATATACATAGTAAAGATTTAGGCACACATGTATACAATGTGCAACGCACATACTGGTCACATAGCTATGGTGTAAATCTAATTTCAGACAAATGAAGATAAACTTGAACAGCATATCCATTAGCTGCTTAGAATGCATGACTTACTTTCTTTGAACATATTTCATTGCTTTCCTTTCTTTATATTACATTTTTATTTGAAAAATAATGGGGGAAAAAATCTCACAAGAAAAAACAGAACGCATCAAGATCTCAGGACCATCAAAGGAAACAGGAATGTATTATTGAGTTACAATAATCTTGTATGTAACATTTTAAAAAAGAATAAATTAAGTAATGAAATTATGCTGCTGTTTTACAGAAGATGGAGGCAACAAAATGAACGTCTTTTATAGATTTGATCACAAACATGTCTAAGAAATGATCGAGTTACAAAAAAAGTTGTATTAGTGAATCATTTAACAAGGGGTTCCCTTTCCATCTTTCCTCTGTTTCTTCTAGCAACTGCTTTAATAAAAATCACTATTTCATATGCAATATCTATTCCCACCATTCTTCTCTATCATGTCCTTCTTAATTTGAGCGCTGTTACAAGATAAACAAACTTACGCTATTCTGCTTAGGGGTGGGGAGGTCATAAATTGCCAATAAATAAATAATAAATAAAAAAACATATTTAAAAGATACATTAAAGAAAAAAATTGTTCATTCACTCTGGCCTGAACAGCACAGAATGAGATAAGTACTTTTTCTTCTTAAGACTCCAGTTTTTATTTCTGGGGGAGGGGAATAAAGGAATTATTACCTAAGAAATCAGAGGAAATAAAGTAGGTTTTGAGCAAGCAAATATATGTTTTCTTACTTTATATAAATTACTATTTTAAAATTCAGGTCTGAAATTAACTTGAGTCACAAGTTAATTAGAACTGTCACAAAGTGACAACAAGTCACAAATTAGAACTGTCTCTTCCAACCAGAGAGATTCATGCAGAGATCACACCAACAAATATAAGCACTGACATTGAGGAGGTAAATGTTCTACCAAAAAAGTTAATCTGACATTTCATGACAACCCGCTCAGTGCTTACCAGGTATGTGCCACAGTGAAACGCCGCTGTTTTGGTATGTTGCTATTTAAAAGCATCCTGCGCAAAAGCCTTGGAGAGTTTCGAGGAGAAATAACTGGAGACAGCCGGGGAGAAGCAGAAGAAGATTTCCTAGATGTCCTGGACTTTTGATGTTGCAACAGGTTTTCCCTCAGGGTCTTCACAAGATCTTCATTTAACCATGGATTTTGACAATGTGTATTATCCATGTCAGGAACAGCCAAAGTGTCTGGACTTGTCTGCTGAGCCATGTTTTCCAAGTAAGTTTGTTATTAGGTCTAATACAATTGAATATTGGCTTAACTTCTTAAAATATTTCCTTTCTAAATCAGTTCCCAAGAACTGTGCAGAGCTCCAACTCCAGTTCAGCCTATTCTGTTTTCAACATGGTGTTGCCTGCCCTCAGCGTCTCTCTATAGTGATCTGCAAAGGAAAAAGCAAGCTAACTCCTCCACAGAAACCTATTAAACATTACCACTCCTCTCACAGCCCTGCTGCCAAAGATCACTTATTAGCTATCACAGCAAGTGAGCACGGGAGGAAGAAACTGCTTTAGCACAGCCTTTGTCAGAGCTGTAAAGCTGCCTGTTAAACTATTGGAACTAATGTGCTGCAGCTGCTTGAGTGACTCCTGGTTATGTACATAAAAAGTGCTGGAGGAGGGCTTAAACATCAGATGCGTGCTCATTTTGTTTGGTTATTCTTTCCATTTGCTTATTCCTGAACCTTCAGGGAGGCTGAAAGGAAGGGGGACTGCTGAATAACCTCTTCTGTTTTTTCAAGGATCTACAGTATTTATCTTTGTAGTGCCCATTTACAAACCAAGATTACAAACTTTTACCTCCTAAGCTAACCAGTAAATGCTACAATTAAATAATGTAAAAAGGTTGAGGTTCTGCCTTCTCCCCCCAACTTCCGGGTCAGTTTATCACAAGCAGTTTTCAAATGCATTTAGGAAAGGCTAATACTTGCTACCTTACGTTTTCCAGAAAAACAAAACACATATTTAAGATCTGCACACAAACTGAAATCAGACTATGACAGCTTCTGGTATCTGTTTAATGAGATGTTCTTAATTCAGTATATCATCATATCATGACCACTACCTGAATTAAGGAAGTGCTTTTTTTCTATTCACAGCTGGTGGGGAAATAAACTATCGAAAGAAATTAAAAGAGAACTTCCAAAATATAAAAAGGCAAAAGTACTTGCATTTATTTGGTCAACACATACTGCTATTAAATTGCATTTTTAGAATATCTTTTTTTCATGTCATTATGCAAACAAGATATTGGTGCAGATTTCTGATCCAACAGAACCTTTGTCAATCAATCCTGAGATTTATTTTTTTCATTTTTACTTAAAATAACTCATTTCAGCTATTCTGAAAGACAAAAGTTTTATAAACATGTTCAATTTTTTTCATAACTCGCTGATAGCAGACAAAGACCTGTAATAACTGGTGATAGGCTAATATTTGCTTAAGCTTGGTACATTCATTTTTACAGCAACAACAACAATCTTTTCAGTTATAACCATACTTCCTGTTCATCCTCCAGGAACAAACCATCACCATTTTGTGAGAGATTTCTTTTTAATGTCAGAACATTGGCTACATATAATTTTCGTTGGTGCAATATATTATTCCTCTCTTACTTTGTCTTACAATGCAGCTTTCCTTTGTGAATAAGAATTTCCTTTTGAAGCCCACACAATGTCCAGGCTTTCAATGGGGTGAAGGATGTTTGATTATGATTACATGACCAGGTGTGAAAGGCAAATACTGTTTTCTGTCTTATGGCAAAATCAGAAATCCTGCAAAAGCAGCCTTCTGTCACAATGGATAGGAATCAACTTTTTACATAGCACCGAAGCCACAATTCCTGATGAGGATTATAAAGAGAACATCATGATGCTGACAGAAGTAGAGCAGAACAGCAACTGAAAGGTCAACTTACATTAGGAATGACGTTGCTATCAGGTGTCAGCCCCATTATGTAGACAAGTTTAACTGTACTGCGTCATATGAAACTTGATAACAATGTATTTACAAATTTAACTCAATATTGAACAGCACCACAGAATGTGGAAATCACTGTGCATTATGTTTTTGTGTATTCTTCTCAATTTTTAGAGAAGATTTAATCACTATGTAAAAACTAACACTAAATATAGAATAAAGCCCAGATATTATTAGAACTACAAAAACAAAATTTTAAACTATGTTTTATTAAGAACAAAATTTAAACTGAAAATGAAGTGCTAATCCACAGACAGAAAAAGAATTGGATTAAATCATAACTAACATGCAACTAACAAAATAACTGGTTTCACTCCTTTTCCATTGGAAGAGTAGTACAGACAGCACTGGTCCTCAAAATGCAGACAAAATAAAAGCATAATATATGAAAATATTTCTTTTGTATCTATGAAGAACAAACATACTGGTCCGTATTGGGACCAGTACTGTTTAATATCTTCCTCAATGACATAGACAGTGGGATCGAGGGCACCCTCAGCAAGTTTGCAGATGACACCAAGCTGAGTGGTGCGGTTGACACGCCAGAGGGACGGGATGCCATCCAGAGGGACCTGCACAAG
>NW_008794581.1:4104035-4142384 GCF_000699145.1 Aptenodytes forsteri | reverse complement strand
AAAAGCTGGACATGAGCCGGCAATGTGCGCTCGCAGCCCAGAAGGCCAATCGTATCCTGGGTTGCATCAAAAGAAGCGTGGCCAGCAGGTCGAGGGAGGGGATTCTGCCCCTCTGCTCTGCTCTGGGGAGACCCCACCTGGAGTACTGCGTCCTGCTCTGGAGCCCTCAGCATAAGAAAGACATGGACCTGCTGGAGCAGGTCATGAAAATGATCAGGGGGATGGAACACCTCTCCTGTGAAGAAAGGCTGAGAGAGTTGGGGCTGTTCAGCCTGGAGAAGAGAAGACTCTGAGGAGACCTTATTGTGGCCTTTCAGTACTTAAAGGGGGCTTGTAAGAAAGATGGGGACAGACTTTTTAGCAGGGCCTGTTGCGATAGGACTAGGGGTAGTGGTTTTAAAGTCAAAGAGTATAGATTGAGACTAGATATAAGGAGGACATTTTTTACGCTGAGGGTGGTGAAGCACTGGCACAGGTTGCCCAGAGAGGTGGTGGATGCCCCATCCCTGGAAACATTCAAGGTCAGGTTGGACGGGGCTCTGAGCAACCTGCTCTAGTTGAACATGTCCCTGCTCTTTTGGGGGGGGGTTGGACTAGATGACCTCTAAAGGTCCCTTCCAAATCAAACTATTTGATGATTCGATGATTCTATATCACCTATTAGTCTATTATTCTTTCTTATTTATTAAAAAACACGAGCAATTCCATATGAGTCCAAACATTTTTTTCAAACAATGCAGTCTGTATAATGAGAGCTATGTTCTTTTATGCTGTGAAATACTGCCATCTGACGTCTGTTCCAAAGCATGGTCTTCAGATAGCTGCAGTGGCTTTATAAAACTAGACAAACTGATCCGTTGGAGATTGGTGATGTCAATAAGACCATTAACATTCATTACAGTGGGCCTGGGATCATGCTTTAAGTTGCACTATGTTACAAAGATAATTATAGAAAAGTAAAGTATTAGTCCACAGATCAGCAGTTTTATTACACTTGTTCTTAAAAATATTAGAACTAAGTCAACAAGGACCATTAGCTTGACACCCTGCAGTACAGGTATTGAGTGACTTAGCCATGTATTCAAAGTGGTACTACGTAATGTGTACAGAACAGCAGGATAAGGCCTTTTAACAGGGAAAGTGATCTCAGTCATTATAAAGTAGCACCATTTGCATGAATAGCTAACTAAAATGCTTTTCCTTACTTGATTAATGCATTAAATTTCTGAATGTATATGTTCCATTCCCCCAGATACCTTATTTTGACATAAGCCTGCCTCTTCCTCCACAAAAAAAAAAGTCTGGGATTACTAAATGAGATCTTCACACACTCAGAACCACAGACCAGTAATTTTAATTACTATAAATAGTCTCACAATATAAATGATTTAAGAATTTGTTGAGCTACTCTATGTAGTGCCTAGCATGTATATGTACTATGAAAACTCTCAAGCATGCTCATGAAGTTAAATGAAAGCCTGTGAACCGATTTTATTATAGACTAGAAACATGAACAGCCTTCACTGTAATAAAATGCAGAGGTCTAACTTCCACCAATATCAAATAACCACTATGTGAGTTAGACAAAATGCTTATCTTACAGTCAGGACTGGGGAGAAGAGAAGGTAGAAAAAGGGCAGTAGCATGAGGTAGCCTACCCAGGTGCTAGAATAAAGCCTTGAAAGAAAACTATTCCATACGGGAAAACTATCATTTCCGGTTCCCCTAGCTACACATTAAAAAAAAGACAGTAAATTAATTTTTTTTCTATAAAGATTCTGATGAAATGAAGAACAGCCCTACTTGACTGTGTTTTAATAAAGACATATCTAATTTTCCTACAAAGATCACCACAATTATTATTAAAACTGGAAAACATTGTCAGCTACTCCTTTGAAAACCTCCCTCAGGTAAAAAACACAGTATGTGTTTTTCACACACATTAAGAATGGAAAGCAGAGGTTACAGTTCCAAAAATTGCTGTAGGGTTTTTTTAATCAAGATTACAAAAAAAGTATTTTTAAATGTTTTCTACAGATGAGTTAATTTTCTGGGCTCTTCCCCAGTCCTGCTAGTGAAATGAGATCACTGAAAGTGGTCTGTGAAATTCCACCAAAAAACCAAATTTAATACACTCACAGTTAAATCTAATTTTGCAGGTTTTGCTTAGTGACAGCTGTATAGGTAAAAGTTATATCAAGATCAGATTTAATTCTGCCTGCTATACGTTTAACTAAATCATCATAAGGCTCGGGACAAAAACAGAGAACTAGAATCTCCTTATAACAGAAATACAGTATTACAAAAATCTAGAAGTGCCAGTAGCTGCTATTCTTTTCCACTGACCACTTAAAGATACTAAAAAATGAAATTCAAGCATTCAAGTCTCATACTTTTCATAAACTTTCTTATGAAATATGCTTTTTATTATAAACGTACTTAAATATTACAGGCTTAAAGTGCTCACATTTCTGTTAATCATGAAGACTAGAAAGAGCTACAGCATACAGATGAGAATAAGCTAATAGGTTCTGCAGGTAATACTGTGCAAGATTAAACCTGTATTTGATCTCACATAAAAAAGACTAAACAAGGATTAAAAAGTAATTTCTGTGTTACAACGACTTTGAACACAGAGTATGATAAAGTTACTTTAATATTATAACTACTAATCAACATATAAAATATATTATGTGATTGTGGCTATTTTAAATTACCTTTAACAGAATTTGTCTTATTAGAGCATAAATACAGTCACTCACAAGGAGCAAAAGAACTCTTTCACATAAAATATGAAGAGGAAAAGTTATTAAAGTATCTTACTTGGGACCAAGTAGAGAATTCCAGACACATAAGAATGCAAGTGAAAGAACAACCCTTCCGGCGTGTTGCTTCTTTGAAAGCAAGCAGATCAGTATCACAGGATCATGGAAGAATTCAGGTTGGTAATGACCTCAGGGTGATCAAGTCCGCTCTCCTGCTCAAAGCAGGACCAGCTGTAAGGTCAGACCATGCTGAGGTACTAGAGCACCTGAGAATGGTGCAGAAGTGGAGAGAAAAGAAGACAATGTCAGAGGTTGTTGTGAAGAACGGGTGCTACACCATGGTTTAATTTCCTGAAGCAAATAACAGAACACTGAGGGTATGGTGTGACTGAGGAGAATTCTAATTCTAGATAAGGTAGAAAATAAGAATCTTGGATGATACTATGAATCTTACTTGGAAAGAGAGGTTAATGCATGAATTGAGGAGCATAGCAGTCAAGGAAGAAAATAAGGATAAAAGAAGAAATTAATAGTTGATAGGAAGCCTTAATAAAATGTTATGTACCAGCAAAGTTCACAGTATCATTTTCATACCTGCTAATTGCCACATTCTCAAAGAGCTGATACGATATTTATAGATTTGCCAAGTGCAGGGTAGTGCTTGTCAGACTGTTTTCCTAACAGTTACATGCACGGCCTGCTGGGGAGACCATAGGTGCCATGGAGCTGCAATAGGTGACTAAAAGGGGCATTGGTTGCACTTAGCATAGAAATGGCAGGCATCCTCTGATAGATAAAAATCTCTAATAGACAAAGGTATGGAAAACACGTGCAATTCTAAACATTCCAAGGAAATTGCAGGCTGCTGTGTTTACTCTGCGTATATGATCTAAGTAAATTTTCAATAATATCCTTAACAGAACAATGGTACCTAAAACGTCATTAAAAGACCGAATCAGGTCAACTTTCCAAATAATAGTCAGACAGACATACATTTGGAAGTATATTTTCAGAAGGAGAACAGGATAAAGTAAGAACAGCTTGTGGTACACCTGAAGTTGGGTATGGTATGTTTACCACCATCAACAAAACACCTGCTGTCAGTTAAAATTTTGGAGCACTTCTATTCTTGAGAAGTTCCTAATAAAAACTGTTTTCATAATATCAGCTCAGATTCACCTTGTATTTAGTCAGTCACTTTTTTTATTATATTTTTTGGAGTGTTTGGAAATGTTGTCATGACTCTACAAAAATAAAGTACTGTTCAGTTGCTGATTCCCCCAAATGAACTGCTGGACTTCTGTTCTCTTTTCTGTGCATGGCAGAAACAACAGAGATAAGAGAACACTGGGTATATGATAATAAAAGAAAACAAGTAGCTACAACAGCTACATATTACAATATGGCCAGGGTGCATTCTAAGAAAAAAAGAGAAAGATTTTGCAATTCATGCACAAGGACTTCAGCAGTATTTTATGCATATGTCAGGGAAAACACTTAGTCTTATACTTTCAAAATAATTTGTTAAATGGAATACAGACCCATAACAGAACTTATAAAAAGCTCCAAACTCTAAACAGAACAGCACAATGTGTTTCTGAAGATTGAATTGAAAATAGAGATTCACTGAAATCTTTGCAAGATTCTACAGTTCTTTCTACAATTCATGCTGCTACAGAAAATTAATTAAAAATAGTTTCAGAATTACAGTTTGTTTCTGGAATAAAACTCTATAAACTGAGCACTGTTGGGGGCCATCCACTGTTGTCCCATAAATAATACAGTAAACGGTCTGTGAAAGACCTCCAGCTTAAAAGCATGCGTTGCCATACATGCATACAAGAAAACAAAACAAAAGAAGTGGGGGAAGTGGTCATCTCAAGAGCCGTCTACTTAGCATTTGTTTATAAATGAAATCATTATGTCAACATTGCATAGGATAGCCTGGACATTTCCTTCTAAAAAGATTAGATGTTCCTTAACTTAAAGAAAAAGGATTAAGAAAAAATGCTTCTATAATCAAAAGCTTCCATTAGGAAGGACTGCCAACACAATCCTGTTTGACTATACAAAGTAAGCTATCAACATTTGAAAATAAAATGCCTTTACTATACCAACCCTTGGAAAAAAGGCCTCAGCCAGTGTGGCACATGTTAGAATATCTAACAGATATTCTAACTTCATAAATATAAAAGCAGCATTTCTTTAAAAAGATGATATTTGGTGTGGCAAGAAGCTTGCCCTGAAACAATAGGCAGATGTATCATTCCCCACACATATGCATTAACATAGAAGTGAATGACCTCATATGACAAATAAGAATAAACAGAGTAGCAATAAGTGTAATTTCTAAACAATTGTGTAAGAAAACATTTCCTGGGGTAAGATAAAGGGAAATGAATGTAATTCTACACAATTACATCAAAGAACAGATGGGAGCATTAGGCAGCATTCCTGCCACTGCAATGCGTAAAGATATCTGTTAACTATTAGTTATTTGCAATTGAAGGACATGGCCCACATAAGCAGAAAACAATTATATGCATAAATTGCTTTGCAGAGCAGTCCTGAGGAGAGTGGCAAGGAGAGGGCAGTGGAGAGGACAGGGCACAGAACGAGCCAAGCCGAGGCCCACCTCCCCAGTTTGTATTTAATATGGATATGGGCTTGATTAAAAAGTATAGCAGCTAGGCAAGTTGTGGTTGTAATCCTAGAGTTCTTAGGGCTAGACCTGTGACAGATACTGTTAGAACTTTTGGAAAATCAATTAGCTTAATGATGACAGCATAACTTTGCCCATTGATGTCAGTGAGTGCATGATGGCTTTGTAAAAATCTAAGGATTATAAAGTATCACAAGTACTTGGCAAAAAGCATATCAACATTCCAGATTCCCAAACTTCAGAGTTTATTTCTGAAGCTAGCAGGAGCAATAGCTCTTACCAAACTAGACTTAACCCAGGCCCTCCAAGCATGGTGGTTAAGCCAGAGTACAACGTACAAATAAACAAGTACATTTCTGAGAGGTCAGACACATGCACATAAAGTTTACTTAATAAGGAATCTAGACCATCTGTTATATTTCAAGTAATCTGTTATTTTGACAATGCATTAAAAGCTGGGAGGAATTCAAAGAAATATTTATAAAATCAAGAGAGGTTAGGAAAAAAAAAAGTCTAAAAGTCTAGAGTAAGGTTACATACCTAATTCATTGTCTGGAGCTGAGCTACTACTTGATGGCAAAAAATAAGTGCATTAAAAGAGAAATCATAGCTACTGAGAAAGGATTAATACCACAGCATGCTTCAGAGTTTGGAGACTTCTGCTTAGACTGTTGAACTTACAAATGGTTCAATTCAAGCTCGTTACTGTAAGTTGTTTTTTAGAACTTTCAAGTGACTAAAATTTTGAGTAGATAATGAAAATATACCTTTGAAGAAATCCATTCATACAATTCACTTATAGTCACTTCCGTATCTTTTCCATAGATGTTAAAGTGGTCAATTTACATATTTGTAAGAACTGGAATTTAAACAACACAAGGATTTGCTTCTACAATGTTATTAAAAATTGACAGAGTGTATTCCCAGTCAGGTGATGAGGCTCTCTGAACAAATCTGGGGGGAAAAAAGTTCCTTCCCTGCACGGAAAAACTTGGGATTGTGATACTATGAAGGTATCACACTTTTTCCTTTAGAGTTCCCCAGAAAGTATGATTTTCATAAATCTTTCTGGAATTAACAGAAGGTATTTGTGTATTTGCCAATTCTATAGTGTGTCTCTCTCCATCTTAAGAAGTAGGACTTAAATGGTTTCAGGCAACCTTTTGTGGATATAAATGGAAATTTAATTCTATCCTGCAGAATTCTACCCTGCAGTCTTAAATACCGTTATTTTCTTCTGAATGTACAGAAAAAAACAACTTCAAAATTCCTCGCTACTTTTGGTTGCATATCTTATAAACTTGGCTTATAAACTTTTTGTATAATAAGAGATCTATTTTTGTATAAGCGATTTTATTCGTCCTAATAATTGCCCAAAGCTTTGGAGAAGTTTTCCTTTAACTTTTGTAAAGAAGAAACTAGGAACCAGAAACTAGAGCACAATGCACAGTAGAAAATGGTAATATATAACTAATGTCGTAGAAGAAAATGGTAACAAAGTAAATTCTTTTTAACTCATCTAACTAGAGACATCCCAAATAATTTATTGAAGTACATCCCATGGCATATATAATTACAGAGGAATAAAAATATGATTAATTATGAAAGTGAAGTATGGCTGCTCTCAGATACTCCAAAGTACTGCAACAGCATTTAAATAAGAGGATCATACATAGTCTGTCAGGTAAAGAAAATTAATATATTTATGATAGAAAGCAAACATAATTAGCAGACCTTTAAGATCACCTTATAGACTGCCCAGAACTAATACTATATAGAGGTTTTGTGTCTGAGCCTATGTCCACCAACTTCAAATGGGGACAGTAACAATCTCTAGAAGTCGGACAATGAAATAGTAGAAGAAATCATTAGTCCTCTGTCACCCACTACAGGGAAAATCCTAAACCAGAAGCAGTTTTTACCTAATACAGAACACACCTAATACACATCTGTGCCACCACTTCATCACTGGTTTAAGGGACACTTGTATTTTCAGAGTAGTTAATGTTTCAAATGTTCTTGTTGGATATAAGTATAATGAAAATGTCCCTTTTTTCATTTATAAAGCTGAGGACAAGAAAAATTGTGAGATATTTACAGAATAATTTAAGCATTTTTATTGCATTAACACCCCTGGATTACTGACTGAAATCAAACCAAACTAACATGACAAAAAATTATGTGAAGCATTTGAGTTACAGTTGCAGAAACCAAAATTCTAAGCTGAATTTTAAACTATCCTTTCTGTGCTTAGATAGGATATCCTGGTTTTAATGTTAACAAAGACTACATGTAAGAGCTCACTAAAAATAACATTTACCAGCAAGTGGAAAAGGAACTAAGAACTCAGAGGGATTTTTATGCATTTGAATGTAAAATATGAAATCCATTAACTGAAAGAGATAATCCAAAGGCCAGACCAAGAAGCAGCTTAGTATTTTTTTAGTTTCATAATTCTGCTGTTTGTTGCTTGTTTTCACAATGTTTGTTTTTATTATAAAATTTGAGATAATTAGATAATGTCCTAAGATTAACATCAAGAATAAATATTGAGGCTATTTATACCTTGAATCTAAAACCAAAGGCAAAAAAAAAAACCTAAAAAAGAGAGAAATTCTTCCTGAGATTATATTATTTTCATCAACTAAGGTAGCACAGCATAATGAGAGATAATTTAATTTTCTGTAGCAGAAAGTTTTACCTTTCCAAGTTTTATTATCCCTGTTGCTTGGAAAGAAAACATTTTACAAGTGGCAGGCACTTACAGCTCACAGGGTCCTGAGCACACTAACAGGTCCTGGGTCCACTCTGTGCCGGAGCTCCACGTAAGTGCGCAGAGATGCACTGTGGACGTGTTGTGGTCAACTGCTGTCCCAGTTGGCTCCACTTCTGTTGTAGGTAATTTTGTCTCCAGGCCTGTCTCCTGCTCCTCCTGTCTGGACTCCCTGGACCTGACTCATTCCCTGGCCTCATCTGGGGCTGCTGGCTGCTGTCCCCATCACCAGCCCTGCTCGGGTGCTGCGGGACTGCGCCCTGCCTGCCCCAGGGGAGTCCTCTGCTCCCAGCACATGTGAGCAGCCCCGCTCTCGCTGCTCCCTGACGCAGTCGTACCACTAACTGTATCTAACTCAGCGAAATGTATTATCATAATGTATAGTCAAAAGGGAATATTCAATTGGTCTGCCTTGACAGAACAGTCAGTCAAAAAGTAATGCATGAAAATACTACAAGTTCATGCCTTCTATGACTTTCGAGGTCACAAAATTGAAATTGTGCTGTTCACAGAATGCAGATATGTAGAAAAGTAAAAAAAACCCAAACCCATCCATGCTTAATTTACCTTAACATAGTTATGCAGTGTATCTTTCCGCTATAAAAATTATTCCAGGAAGAATCAGGCAACGCTGTAGGACTATCAAAAGAAAATTTCCACTAGTCAAAAACTCTTTCCAAAAACTCTTTCTTGATATTGAGGGCACCAGGCCTGACGTATTCAGGTTAGAAGGGTCTCTACAGACAGTGTAGTAGTTGCATTTGGGGATTCTTGCTGCCTGCCCCGATACAGGACCAAAGCAGTGGAATACTACAGTCTGGAAGAAGGTACCTGAGGACCACCCATTTTCTTTTTAGGAAGGTTGGACTACCTGTAAAGATTTTAACATGCCTCTAGAATAATTTGTAGAATGCATAATCTTGTCCACATATAAGAATAAAAGTCCTTTCCTATCACAGGAGATTGAGACTAGGTACCTCTTTAGGGAAGTACGAGATCAAGACTGCCTCTCGACACAAGCGCATAACCACAGAGCTGCATTTAGGATATTGGTTGCATAATGAATTACTGTCATAGAAATGAGCTCCCTCTCTGGAAATCAAGACTCCTGTAGATTTTTGGTGGAATGAAAAGAGGATTAACGGAGTCAGTAGATTTTTGTTATACCTGATTAAAAATGCTGATGTAGAAATGAAGAGTATCAGAAAAAATACAACTGTTTAGCCAAAGCATCAAGGCACTTACATTTCTTTGTGAACACTGGGACTCCAGCCTGTCTGTTCATTTCCTGGCAGCAGTTTGCATTAGTGAAGAAGAAACTCGCATCTCCTATGTATATCTTTTAATTATTTCTTTTTAATATGGTCATATGAGAAATAATTTTTTGCCAAATGAGATTGGCAGGAGCCAAGACGGCATACCTGATAAATAGTGTCACCTCAACCAGTAATAGAAGATGTCTAGAAACGAGTGTGATGAACCTAAGGAAAGTGATAGATACCAAGAAAATAAGAACTGTACTGGGTGAGACCAAAGGTACTTCTAACTGAGTATACTTTCTCTGACAGCTGCTAAGAGTAAATAATAATTGAGGAGTAGAAGACAAGAAGCATGCAGTGATACTTCCCATAATAGCCAGTTTCCAATAATTTGCAGTGTTTGGGACATCTCAAGCCACATGTTGTCTTTTTACTTAACAGAAAAAATCAATGGATTTTTCTTTCATGCATTTGTCCAGTCATTTTTTGAACCATCTAAACTTTTAGCATCCACAATTCCTGATACAAGGACTTCCACAACTTGATTAGAAGTTTTGTAGTGAGCAATGCACTTTGGTTCATTTTGAATGTGGGAGATACTGATAGGAGAAGGAATGCATAATCATATTGGATTCAAGTCTGTGGGATCTGCTGGCCTCAGTGGAAGGCTTTTTTAGAAGGGTTAAATTGCTTGAAGGAAGGAAAGATATAGTGAAATACTTTCTCTGTCCCAACCCCAGAGTTGGAGAGTGGTGGTATTGTTCAGTGCTGGGACGTTGATTATACCAAAATGGCAGCATTCTATTGCAAAATAATATCCAAGTGGTCCCAAAAGTGGCCTGCTAGAGAGCTCTGTATATATATCATGGTGGGTAAGGTGTTGCAGAAGAAATGTTTCTGGTTGCCTGAGGAGCTTTCTCTTGGAAGCTCCCTTTTGATCACATCTTGATGGGTACAGAGAAAGCTTAGAAGGGATTACAGAGAAGATATAAGCTAAGAAAAGCAAGGGGCTGAAGTGCTGTCTCTTCCAGTCCCCAAGAACCTCTGCAAAGGTGAATATTGCAACTCTTAAACTGACTTAGTTGTAAATGTTCTTCATGGATCCCATTGTGCAGAAAATATAAAAGACTCATGAAAAATGGTCCAGAAACACCTTTAAATCTCCCATCTCTAGAAAAGGACCTGGAGGTGGTGTGTGGTGCTCTGAGAAGGCACATGGCACCAAAGGAAGATGAAGCAATTCAAGAAATGAACCAGAAAGTATACTCTATGTATATCTTCTTACTGTGTAATGCTTAAAGTGTTTAGTTTTCTTTTACCCCTGCTCAACTACAAGAATGCCTATCTCATACTCAAAACAAGCTCTCCTGACAACCTAAAGGTCAGACAGTCTTGCAGTCTACACAGAAAGAGCTGAAACAGGAAAATTATCACATTCCATTATCACATAAACTGCTCTTACAGGAAGATGAACACCTAAAAAAAATGCTATGATGAAAAATTATCTAACAGCACAATAAATATGCTCCATAGTGTAAATGGGCTTTCAGATAAATACTCAAAGGAAAAAATAAAGGTACAAAAGAGAAAGAGTACATAGAAAAGGGCACTTGAAGAATGGTACACAGAGGAACTAGAAGGAAAATCTCCAGGTCTAAGAAATAGCAATGATGGTGCAAGACAAAGAATAGTACTGACAAGTTAGTTCTGCCAATGAATGAATGCTAAATGAACAGCCAGTTCTCTGGAAACTTTTTATCTCAGAGGAAGCCAAAACTCTGGTGGGATGTTTGTGTTATTGTGTATAGATTGTGAATGTCATTATGCTGACAGAGAGCTTTACAACTTCAATACTGTAAACTGAGAACCTGGGGAACCATATGTCCAGGACAGAAAAAGGTGTGAGTTTTTGCCTAGCATCCAATTTTCAGATTCATATAATGATGTAGCGATCCTACCCATCCACACAGCCAGAATTCTCATCCAGAAAATCATTATCTTCAATCCTTTCTCCTGGCCTTGACAAATACCAGGACAAATTGTCAACAATTCAGAACACTGCTGACAAGAATAATTTCCCCAGCCAACCATTCTGATATGACAGCCTACTGAAATTTACCTGTTTTCCTTTTTTGCTGACATAGACTGCCTGCCTTCACTTCTAGAAGTCTTCTCTGACAATTCCACCTTACCTCTTTTCTTTCACCTTGCTGAAATGTCAACTTCTGCGTAAGCCACCCATTTCCCTCAGCCCCCTGTCGTTACTAAATGCCTTCAAGCCGTCTTCAGGATAGTATTTCACTACTATCTACATACTACCTATCTTTAAATTCTTCATTGCAGTGACTTTAGAAAAGTGACAAACTACGCTACTGAAAACAATGCTTAGCGTAGACTACTGAAAACAATACTTTTAAATCTCTGTATCACTCTGCTGCTATATGTTGCTTTAAACAGCAAGATCTCTTTGGCAAGGAATGTTGGGTTTGGGATATTCTTGTGGTTTTTTAATTATGTATTTAGAACTTGGACAACATAAACAATAAACAAAGAATGACAGTAACAAAGAGTGCCTGAAAACCCAAGTCTATGGTTCTCTTAATATCCAACAACAGACAATGATCTGTAAGTGCTAAAGAGATATATAAATATCAGTTACCATCTGCTGTAAGTCAAGTCAATGATAGCAAAGCTTGCAGTAAGAAAATACTCAAAATTTACGAAATGGGACACCTTTAAACGTTTGGGGAAACACAAGTAGAAATTCTCCCCCTAGCGGACTCGACGGCGAAGTACAGTTACAGTAAACCCAAGCAAATAGAGTAACAAAAAGCTCTTTTTCTACAATCTGTTACTAATGAATGATTTTTTTTCCTAATTAGTTAACATCTACCCTACTGCAGTAGCTCTGAGCCATAGCCAAGAACTACAGCCCAACTGGGGCAGATTCTGTACAATTACAGAATAAAAAGCTTCAATAAACAGCTTAAAATTTAACAGAAATCATAGTGAAAAGAGGAGTAAGACAAAGGGAAAAGAAGAGTATAAGGAAACAGAATTTTTCACATATAAGGTAGTGATTTCTATGTAGTAGTAACTTCTCAAGATTTTGAACACAAGTTCAAAGTTTTAAGGAGGATTTCAAGAACAATTAAATATATCTGTAGATGTGCTAAAGATAGCTTCTGCCAAACGTGAGGGGTAGAGATAGAAGAAAATATTAATACTTGTTAGAAATCTAAGAAGAAGGCATTATAGGCTCATCTATCGACTGATGAAAGCCAGGTGCTCGTTTCTTGCAATGGACATCATTGGTGAGCTGGACAGAAGTAATGATGAATTTTGGAGGGGAAGACAAACAGTTGGTTTTTGATGTAATAGAGAAGTGAGAGTTAGAGGACTGGTGCAAAAAACGAGTGGACATAAAGGAAACCACTCTATTGTTTTCATGCTTTGCCTGAATGGATGTAAACAAAATGGTTTTACAGTTTCCAAGTCCAGAATTACAAAGGCTAACACAGCATCATAAGATTTATTTTAAAATTTCATCACCATTATAGGAACACTTATATCTTTGGGTTTTTGTTCAGCTTGAAGGATTTTATATTTAATTTTCTGGAAAGTGAACAGTTGAAGTAGTGTTTGGATTTTGGTTACTGAGAGTTCCAGATGATGTGCTTTCTGGTCAGTCCCAGTCTCTTTCTCTCCTCCCTCGTCCACTCACACACATGATTACAAAGCCCATTCCCTCTCTCTTCAACCTTCTGTTCATAATTTTGGGTTAATTTCAGCCCCTTCCCTACTCCAAATTTCCACGCTGCAGCTGACGTTTCCCCTGTTAATTTTTGCATTCTGAGCATCCCTTCCAGATGAAAGGAGGCACAGCTGCAAGTCCTACAGCTTGGAACAAGAGAGAAGCTGGACTCAATTAAAAATGTGATCCAGGGTTTGGAGTGGAAGAAGCAAAGCAGAAATTATAAGTGGCAGGTTTAGCTCAATATATCTCAAAAAGGAGTGGCAGGCAAGAAAACCCTGTGTTTACTGAATAAAATGAAATCCCAGAAGAGAGTAAAATTACACAGAGTTGCAAGGTAATCCCAAATTAAAGGAAAGTGCAGAGCCTTAATCAAATATAGTTAATTCAAGTACATCTTTTACATGATCAGTGATGCTACATCCCAGTTGAACCATATCTGCTTGTAATCACTGGTCAGTAAAAAATGTTTGGTAAGTACTTTCCATCTGAAGGGGCAAAATTTGTTCACTTCAATCTGAGTTAAACATGTTGTGCCGTCATACTGGCTATACTGGGAAGCATGGACTGTGTTTAATCCTCAGTTCTTTTCCTCACAGGAGGCTAATCAGTTCATAGAGCTTCATTTTTTTCAGTTGATGAAACGGAAAGCACCAAGGGTATAATTTCTTGTACACAAGGTGACAAAGTGACTGGAGGATGGGAGGAATGACATATCAGCTATGGGAGAGGTAAAGTGGCAGGCACTAGGCTGAATCTGAGAAATGTGCTTCTAGCTGAGCTCCTCTGAGTGCACTGTAAACACTATATGGCAAATGTGGTAGCTGTAGAGGCAAGCTAATCAGGTATGTATGGCACATAGGATCCCTGAGTGGGAGAAAAACTGTGAAGAAACACCCTAACACTCCTTAGCAAAATCTTTTTGGCCTTTTTCTCATCTTGCTTTGCACTGACCTTAGCAACCAGGTACTCTCTTGTACTTTGTCACCATTCAAATACAGTTTGAACGTTCTTTATTAGTGACATTACTAGTAGTTTTTTCCCAATAATGAAAAGTTTCTTTCTTTGTTCAGACACATCTAGTCTTGAGCACTCACAAATCTGACTTTCTGTCTTTCCCCTGTACCTCCAGGTTGCTACTAAATCTGAGTTTTCTGCATGTGCAATAGAGAACTACAGTTGTGACACCACCAGACTGGAGGCAGTTGCTGCACTGGAGGACAAGGCTGCTATTCAGGACATAAACATGGAAAAATGGGTGGACAGGAATGTCAGGGAGTTCAACGAAAGCAAATGCAAAGTGTTGTAGCTGGGATGGAATAACCCCATGCAATGGTACAGGCATTTTTTTGTCTATCCAGAAAACAGCTTCCCAGAAAAAGACCAGGAGTTCCTGGTAGACAGCAAGCTAATACGTTTCAGCAGTGTGCCCTTGCAGCAATGAAAGCCAACCACAAACTGCATTAACAAAAATGTTCTCAGCAGACTGAAGGAAGTGATTTTCCCTGTCTTAAGACCACATGGAGAATACCATGTTCAGTTTTGGGCTTCCCAGTGCAAGAAAGACACTGACATACTGGAGTAAGTCCAGAGAATGGTCACAAAGATGAGGCTAAGAAAAGTGGGTTTGTTCATCCTTAAGAAAGGAATGCTAAGCAGAGATCTTAGTGCTGTCTGCAGCTACCTAATAGGAAGGTGTAGAGAAGATGGAGTGAGACTCTTAACAGAGTTGCACAGGGACAGGACAAGTGGCAACAGATACAAATTGGAACATGTTAAATTCTGACTGGATGCACACGAAAAAAATTCCCATGAGGATGGTCAAACATTGGAACAGGTTGCTCAGAGAGGCTGTAGAAACTCCATCCCTGGAGACATTCAAAGCCCAATTGGACATTCCCTGAGCAACTTGCTCTAGCAGGAGGCTGGACTAGAGATCTCAGAACGTCCCTTCCAACTTATGTGACTCTCTGAGTCTGCATGCTGTCCTATCACTTACTATTATGGAACAGGGAATGCTTTTTAAAATTAATTCAGGTTTTCATAATTAGGTTAAGCCCATGATACTACACTGCAAATTTATAAGAAAACCAGAATATAAGGAAATAAATGCAGGAGAGAGAGGCAAACCCATCTACAAGATTATATATAGGGAAAGGGGATGGGCTAAATATTTTGTTCTGTTTTCTGATTTGAGAACTGAGCATAATAAGAAGCTACTGGGGATGAAGTTCACAGAGAAGTTCTTCATGTAATAAATAGTTGAACTGTGAAACTCCTTGTGAAGAGTTGCTGTAGATAACAAATATGTCTACGAGCTGAAGGGCACACTAGGCAAGTTCATGGAAAAGAAATCCATTTCATGTTGTTAACTCAACAGGACCCACATCCTGCTTGGAAAGGCCTGCGGCTGAAAATGGCTGGGAGATGAAGAAGTCTTGAGGAGCCTTATCATAGATGTTTGTGCTGTTCTTATACATTTTCTTAAAGACTTGCTTATGGAGAAAAACACAGTCAGAAACAAAATACTGTGCTTGATGAACCATTGGCCTTTCCCTAAACAACTGTTCAGAGGGAAGGAGAGAGAGAAAACAGTGCTCAGCCAATTAACAGTTAAAAGACATGATAACATGCAAGAGGGGAAAGCTAGTGGAAAAGAATTTCTGAAATGGAAACTGTGCATAGACTTGAAGATGAGCAATTTGAGTTTGAACTTCATGTGACGTCGAAAAAAGAGAGCAAGCAATTGCATTCAACAATATGTTTAGGAACAAAAGGAAAAACCTTGGTTGAACAATAGGAATGGACTTGTTTAACAACAGTGTTCTGCATATTACAGCAGAGGGGAAAATGGGCAGATCAAAAGAAAACAAATCACAATAGATAACCAAAAACATCAGAATAAGCATAAATTTTGCTTGTGGGATCAGAAAGTGAGAGTAAGGAATTTAGAAACATGCTTTAAAGAAAGTGGGGAATTTAAGAGTGCAGTTTTGACAAAAAATTTGACCACAATATTGCAAGCCTGAAAGACTAGATATGCTGAAATACCAGGGGAAAAGAGAGAGTAAAAGGAAGATATGTATATACCGATTTTTGGAAAACCACAATGAATTGATGAAAATTTATAGTGATGACCCCCCAACACCAGTTATTGCAAATCCCATTTCTTACAAAGGTTCTGTTTTTTAGTCATCTTCAATTCTGAATAGACTGAGAGTAGATTTAAAAGTGAATCTGGACCTGAATATATATGAAATGAAGTTATTTCAAGGGAGAAAACACTACTGTCTCTGCTTGCATAAAACATGCTTGTTGGGATAAAAAATAACGATAATGCAATCATTCTTGAGGAAACCCAGAGGCTTTTAGAGACTTCTAATGATGATGCTATATTGTTTTCAAAACACCACTTGAAGCTAAAGCTTTTTAAAAATCCGTTTTCCATTCCCATAATTGCCATCTTAGAGAGCACTGCGCAGCAGGAGAGAAGTCTGACCTTTGAAAACATTTATAAAGAACTGCATTAAAAATACAGAAATATAATTTAAAAGTCTTTTGAATGCACTTCCTACAACATTGCCTCAGATTCTTATGTATTTCCTACCTTCAACTGTAATAAGTGTATGGTAACTCAAATCCCATTATCCTGTCATAAAGGGACAGGATATTCAGCTAGTTTTGGCTCAGGCTAAAATGAAGAAAATCCCATTTCCTGCTTCTGTTAATGGGGCACATAATACAGCAAAAATTCTTTACTACTGTTTATCAAGGACTTCCAAGGTTTTCATACTTCAATGAGACAACAGATCAGTAAGATAAATCCTTCTCTTTGCATGCCACAAAGACTGCCTTTCACAAAACACCTTTTTATTTTTAAAAATAAAATCTGGATCATTCAAAGGACTTCTAAATACATCTGGCAAGGTTCTCTTTCTTTACTGGATCTGAAAATTTGTGCAGAGATAAGTAAATGCCTTTATAGTGTTAGAACATGTCTTAAGAAATCCTTTTATTAGTACCACTGAAAGAACCTTTAAAGTTCTCACTAATTTAAAAAAAACCACCAAATTGCTCACACTAAAACATCTATGAAACTGATACAGAGAAGCCCCTCTCCATATTATCGACAGTGTAATTTCTGTAGATTCTTTATCAGTAATTAGGTAAGTAACCCATACCTGATGCATCTCTTTTCTTTACCAGCACCAGGAAATAAAATTAGACTTTTTTTTTCCAGACACCAGTGTAAAAACATGGCTTTCTGACACTCTGTGCTACAACTAAATTTCTTTTTAAAAGTTTCATTTTTATTGTAAAAAGAATCTATTATTCAAATACATATTTCCACACCAATAAATAAAATTCTGAAGCCTGAGTGATGTCCCACAGATGGAAGTACAGATGAAAAACAACAGTGGTCTGAAGTTCTGCAGCCAAAACATGCAAGCTAGAGAACTGACAAGCAGTGCCGAACATGAAAACAATTTTGAGAGCATTTCTTTAGTTAGGCCACAGAGTCCTGTAAGCTGTCTTTCATTTTTCCTGGAACTCTACAGATTGTGACCACATGTATAAAATGAAAATAGCATACCTCATCTTCACATATAATCCCATGCTGTATTAATGAAGAAAGAAAGAATTCAGAGATCTTGGCTACTGCATTTTCCCCAACCCTCCTATGTCATCCTCTTCGTATTTGCTCTAGCTTAAGAAAAAAAACATGCAACAGCATTTACTCCTGTTTAACAGCAGAGGGGGCCCACTTCCTCAAAAAAGTTGAATACAATGTCTTTCATATTACTAATCAAATAGAAAAACCAAAAAAACAATTGCAAGTCTATTATGGAAGAAAGTTGCTGTGTATTGAAAATAAACAGAGTTATTTTAAGTCCTAACTTGAAAAATGAGAGAGTTCTGATTTAGTGTGAAAACCCATCCCAATTTTACCTACATTGTTTACATTTTATAAACACAGGTGTAGAAAGACAGAACTATAAAAAGGAGGAAAGACTATTACAGCACATAGCTACTACTGTCTACCCAGGACAATAGTTAAGTGCGAGTTTCCCACCCAGTGAGGAGCATAGAAATAGACATTGTCTGTGGGTTATTGGTTCTGCCTGATAAAGCCACGTGTGGGACCCTGTGCTCTGAGGAGACAGGAGCTTCATCAGGACAGATATTTTGTGTTGGATGGCAGCACAAAGAGCAATGCATGATTCAGAAGACAATAGAATATGCTAGCATGGGGGGAAATACTTTTAAAAAATTGTTTTCATGGGTCATTTTTATTTCTACTTTCTAAAGCCAACTTTAAAACAATAACAACAAAAGGGCACAGCACCATCTGCAGCTTTGGGATATATTTTGGAATGTATTTTGCAACAGACTGAAATTCCTTCTCACGACTATTTTTTCTGAAGATAAGAACAACAAGGAATTACAATATTTATTTGTTTCTTAAGTAAACAAATGCAATTTAAAAAATATAAAATACTGCCTTGAATTTATGATGATTATTATATTACAGAACACAGGCAAAGCTTGGCAAAATCATAAGAAGTATTTTAATTGAGTCGTTCAGCTTTGAGTCATGCTCTTAATGAGTTGGTTCATGAACATTAAAAGTAAATAAAACTATGACTCCATATTCTTTAAATGAGCTCAGTGGCACTGTAATGATTAAAATCAGCTGACCATCTGTCATGGTTTACCCTCAGTCGGCAACTGAGCCCCAGCCGCTCGCTCACTCCCCCCCTGGTGCACCTCCAGCCTTCTCCGTCGGTAGAGCATGGGAAGCTGAAAAGTCCTTGACTAGTGTAAGCATTACCTAGCAACTGAAACATCGGTGCGTTATCAACTTTGTTCTCATACTGAATCCAAAACACAGCACTGTACCAGCTACTGGGAAGAAAATTAACTCTATCCCTGCTGAAACCAGGACACCATCTGATCCCACCAAGGATTCATAGAAATCTTTCTTTCCAGTTCTTCCCACCTAAAATGTAATTACCATTCCACAAACAGAACATTGTAATTTCTCATTTTTCTTTTTTTTCCCTTTAATTACACATACTGAGGCAACAGGTTTTTTATTTCTCTATCATAATGTGTAATTCATAACTTTCTGTTAGCTGACTTGTTTCATTCACCATAATTTAGGTTAATCCTATACAAATAAATACATGAAAATAAGCCTACAGATGCCTGCAAACTATTACTATTTAAAAAAAAATGTATTGGCCGAGGTATGATTTAAATACTAAAATGGGAAAACAATATTTTCTCTGTTTGGGGTTTAAGATTTCCAAACTTCAACCTTATTATTAAAAAAAAAAAATTAAAAAATTTGTATCTTCCTTTGAATTGCATATAGTCACCCTAATAATAACAACATTTGCCTATTTTTGCTAAGTTAGTCAAGTTCCTTTGTCACCAAAATTTTTAAAAAGGATTACAATGGATTTACAAAGGATTGCAATCTCTTTGGAGCTTTTTTTTGGAGGGGGGAAGATTCTTACAAAGAATATTTAACAGTGTTCAAGTTACTTCAGAAAAGTGCCTCAAAAGCTCCAATGAAGCATCAAAAATTATTTACAACAAACAGTGGTGAGGTATATTAAAAATACACCAAAAATGGTCTTCAATATAATATTAAGCAACTTTTTATCTTAGGAAATCAATAAGGATAATACGCTAATGAGTACTATCACTTGTGAAATATCACAATTAAAATGTAGAAGAGATTTTGTGCATATAAAAAAATGTTTTGCCTGACAATGCATTAAAAAAAAAATTCTTCAATATCTGTTTGTTCTTTTTGGTTTTATAATACACAACAACAACAACTTTCTGGGACACTGCTCAAAGTTGTAACTGTTCAATCTACAAAGTTTACATATGATTTTCTCTTCAGTCCTCACACTGAAACACAGTGTCCCCCACTATAGCAGTTAGAATGCCGCATTTCCAAACCAGCCCCAGCAGTTAATTTTCAAAACTGAAATCAAATAAATTACACAGATATTTGTGATTTAGGCACATCACTAGAGATTAATTATCCACACAGTTAAAACTATACAAACTACAAAATTAATTTTACAAACAAAGCTCCATAGGTAAATATATATACGTGTGTGCACAAGGTCGTTAGGGAGTTGAAAGAAGGCTTGGAAGAGATTTGTTCACACCACCTCAAGCTCTCAGAATATGAAACAACAACAAGATCTTATGAAAGCAATTAATTTTTTATATGGACATCTATTAGACATTAAAAAACAACATTAAAACCCCAAGCAAACTAATTGCTTTGGAAGTGTAAAATATTTTTGTTTGCTGTAGCTTTGCCACAAGGGCCAAAACAAATGAATTAAAGAAAAAAGAAGTAGGAAGAGATATTCAACAGCCAAATGCCAGAATGATTGCATTAAAATAATGATTAAAAAAACCCCAAAAAACCAGGGAACTGAACTTTTTTATAACCTATAGAAGTCAACTGTTAAGCAGAATATTAGCTGTTGTAGATAGTTCGAACACAATATTTCAAAGTCTCCGCATTGCGGGAACTTGGATTCTTCTGTGGTGTAATTAGTCCCAGACAAAATTCTTCCCTAGAACCAAGTATTGGTAAAACAAAAAAATTACAAAAAACTCAAATGCTCAGAATGTTACCCCGCTACAGATTAAGCTGATTATACTCTGAAATTGGGTCTCCTTGCTCCTCAAGCCGTGTATTTTTACCTTTTCCTTTGAATCAGCCCTATCACTTGTATGGTAAATCAGGTGAGAAAGCGCAGTCAGTTGAATTTATTCCCACCAAAACCTCCACAGAATCCCAATTAGTTTACAGGTACATTAAATACATAAGTTGGTTTATTCTATAGCGTCTGGAGTAAAGGAGGCAGCTGGAAGGTAGGTTTATTAAAGCTGCTCTGAAACAACAAGAAAAGTTCAAGAGGGTCTATGGCTGTAGTTAAACAGGGTTCCCTCTCTGCAAACTTAAGTTTAAAAGAAAAAAAGTTTCCTGACATCAATATAGTCTTAAACTTCTACAACTAGGTATTTTTAAGTAGCTCTATACCTTCTTTTGACAATTGTGAAAACTTGTATTTTTAGGTTTTATTCTTGGACTATTTTCTATAAATTAAACTTTGCATTTTGAGATGAAGAATGGTCTCATTAATAAAAGTTTAAACAAATCCTTTAAAGAAAACTTCTTCAATCAACATTATCAGAAATATACCTTTGGCTTGAAAAAAAAGGGTCTCAGATTAAAAGATTAAATATTACTTTACCAAAAATTCCTGATTATGTTGAGCCTGTTTTCCTAAGGAAATTAAGCTTTGTAACACTGTGTAACAACTTTGGAAGACATTTACCAATTAAAAAGAAGAAACTGTGAAGATAAAGAAAGTCAAAGCAACACTATTTATTGATTATAAATTCTGCAAGACACCCATGTAAGGGAGAAGAATGATATTTGCAGCTCCACTTAGCAGGCTTAGTATGAACTTTACATCTAAAGAATACATGTAGAATAGAATATTTATAAATGTCCTGACTTCATTTAAAAGACTCATTTTCAGAACATACTGCTTCAGACACCAAAGTCAATCAACCACAAGACACCAATCTGTAGCTAAGCAGGTTCTCTTAGTTCTACTGCTCATTAAACTTATTTTTCAAGGTGTTATAAAGTATGCAGTCAGGACTATGGATATTCTACTTGTACCATTGGCCCACGTTAAAATTATATTATTATTTATCTCTATTTCTTAGAAATAAATTGAAGTTTTAATAACGATACACTGCTTGCTAAATTTGCATATACTCTAAACCAACATGAATATCTGTAGTAGATGTTGCAGATGGTTCAGATGTGAGATCACAGATCTGATTTTTGGAAGTCAGGTTTAGATCAGTTTAAATTATTATCTTGAACTGAGATACTTATCCTAACAGAAAAATTCCCACAGTGTAAAAATTGTGCAGTACAGCAGTTGTATTACAAAATGTTGATTGAGAAACTAAATATTAAAATCTCAGGTGCTTTTTGAAGAAATACTTAAATCTTATCAGATCTACATATAGAGGATTATAAAATTATTTATGCTGCCAATATTCTAGGCAGGTGGTGGACTGCATTCTCTTTTGGCTTTACTGGGTGTTTTCTCTAGTTGTAAATTCAGGGATGGATCAGAAGTTATATTAAATGCAATAGTTTATTGGTTAAATATTCCTTTTAACGGGTTACATTGGGGGCCAATTATCTACTTTCTAAAGTAATAGTATTACGCTGTCATTGCTGTTATACTTCCTGACCCAATTTAAAAGTATGTTCTCTGTCTCTACTCTTACTTTTTCAGGAGAATAGCTAAACTTAACGCTCTTTGCTGACCTCAAAGGGAATCACACAAAGCACTTCATAGGCTGATGTTTCTTCTGAGTGGCCTGTATGAACGAGAAAACTACTCCATGTATCTTGAACTTAAAACATCTTTAAACACAGAAACTAAAGGCAGAATATGGTAAAAACAGTTTATTGGTAGGAGAATATACAGGTGCTGTCTTCTTGCTCAACTTGCTACAGTTTCATACTGAGCTTGGACCTGCTTCTATTTATTTGACTGCAAATTATATTTGTCATTAAACAAATTTTAGATAGGGAATAGGGATATTTCACTTTTTTTCATGATGAAACACCTGTCTTTTTCTTTGAACTCTGGAGTTTTAAAAATTCCTGCTATTCTTTCATTCATTTTCATTGTTTTTTATATGACATATTAAATAACAGTTTCCTTGAGGAAACTGGTGTTTAGACACATGCTTACATAAGTATGGCTTTTTACGACAGATAATAACTATAAGAAATATTTTCAGAGCATTCAGTATAACAGGTATTCAGCATAACAGGTATTCAGCCCGCATACTCAAAATAATTCAATGCCCAATATTCCTATTGTTCTCAAAGGAGTCCTTCAATGCTGAATAGATGTGAAAACAGTTGGGTGCCTAAAGCACACAAGATTTCTGTTGAAAAATCTGCCATCTGCCTCACACTACTGTGGCCATAATCTTCACCAGCTGTCTGCTGGTGAACTTTAAAATAAGTGTATATATGAATGCAAAAATCGTATTTTAGAATTTAGGATATTTTAGAGAATATTTACATAATTTAGAGAATCCGTAAATACTGAAAACTTTTGAAAAGGTGATCTCTTCAAAGAAGTGCCTTAAGGTAAATAATTCAGTTCAGATCTGTTTAAAAACCCCAAGCCAAAACCATAATTATAATAAACAGCCTTTACGCATAAGTTCAAGGAGAAAGAGAAAAATGAAGGAGGTTATCTAAGCTGTGCCTACTAAATTAGCAAGTAGTGAGGCCCAATAGGAGCACACCTGAAGAGTGAAATAGCTGGTACAGGAGACCTGACATCCATGCTTTTTTTTTCAGGAGCTTTAGTTCAGCCTGCCTCTGTTCTGATCCCATAGACAAAAAGCTCGTTAGTGGCTGGTGTGCCAGAGAGTGTGCTCTAACATCTTCTGGTTTAGGTTCAGAATATAAGAGGATTTAAACTTGTGTTCCAAGACACCTACTCAGTGTAAAACAAAACAAGATAAGGGGTTTATCCAAAGTTTTTTAAAAGCACAGTCCTGATCCAATCTAAAATACCTAAAGTAGACACATTGTCTCTCTTGGAGCAGACACAGTGATAATATATAATAGCTCCAGTAACTGCGTCAACCACAATTTTTCTATATTACATATGCTTAACTTCAGATTCTGTTTCTGAACAACACACATTTTGTCACCCAAAGAAAACATGATGCTAGGCAAGACGACACTCATATTCTGATCACACAGAGGCACTGGTCTGAATACCATGATTTGCTACATTAATGACTAGCAAGAAAAGTTTGTACATCAGTATATCACGTTCATGTTTTCTTCATATACAGACATACACAACTACCAAAATAAAATATTTCTATTATAAAGTTAGCTTTACTTCAAGGATGAGATACTTTGCTCATATAAATATGGATCAGCAATCTTTAAACTACTAAAATGTTAATACTGAGGGCAGGCATTCCCATTGCCCATATATGACTGTGTCCACAGATTGTAAACCACTGCTGTAGCAAAATGATCACTAAAACGTCATAAACGCAATAAACAACAGAAAGTGGAATAAACAAAACTAAAATAATAGAATATTCTTCTGTCCCTCTTCCCGTGACTTAACTGGGCAGCTGAAGCTTATATACTTTTTAATAATGAGGAAAGATATTTAAAATATGTCAGTATCTGCAAGTAATCATTTCCATGTGAAGTGTTCCAAACTTGCTTTTAAGTAAGCTGGAAGAATAATTACTGTTAATGAAAAAGGAAATGCTTTTAGTGCACAACATGATGTCATAAGATAAAAGTGCTTTAAGTGGCAATAAACACAGTCTGGGGGAATGTGACAGTGTTTTTGTTACAATACATCTGTGAAGGTTCTACTTACGTATAGCCATGATAAATTATCATTTCAATTTGTTCTGTCAGGTTTCTGACAAACAAATGGCAGGTTGAACACCAGGGGTTAGAATCAAAACTTTAGGGAAATTGATCCTACACAGAAAAATAATAATGACCCCCAACTTTTTTCAGGACAACTGTATTGTCCCAAAACCACAAAAGTTTCAGCATAAATGTAACAAAAATTACCAGATTGCACTGTTTATCCAGTTCAGTATCTTTACCTCAATTCCACCAAAAAGAATCCAAGCATACACTTGAAAGTAAAAAAGTTTGCCCTTGGTAATGTTTCTTGATAATGTTTCTTTAATGATGAGCAATTACAGCATAGGGTTAACAGGATTACAATTATTACAGTGTTAAAATATTACAGTTGTAAGTGAAGAAAATATTAAAATGTTCTATAACCAGTATGGATAAATTTGTAGACTCACAACAAATATTATTCACTACAATTCTGACTTTTTCTCTTAGTCAAAGATTTTCATACCCCTCTATGTTACCTGTAGTCTTGATTTCTAGATGTCTGACCTTGGATTTTACCATTTTAAAACCTGGTTTTAATTTTACTGTGTTACAGATCGCTCTGTAGGACCCTGCTGGTATTTCATCTTTATTTATGACTTCACTGTTCTCTTAATCTCATTTACAAACTACCTGCCCAAGCTTTATTTTTTTATCTCCAAGCCCTGTGTACACTAAATCAATAATGAAGTGATGTGACATCTTCTAGAAACACCTGCATTGAGGATTATCTACTGGAAATTACTTTTTGACATTACCAGTTAGGTCTTACTCAGTGCTACACTGATTTTTGCATAGTCTAAATTTACTAAATCAGAATATCATACAGCTCAAGGAATTTGAAGAAAAATAAAAATGGTGAATATGTTTCATCAAGTACCAATTAAGATATACTGAAAATCCCACAGAAGAGAGTTAATAAACCAGTAACTCACATATGAGAATTTCCTCAGAGATTAAATCATAGACAAAAGTTTGCAACAGAGCAATCTTCAAATTAAGACAAATAATTACCTGCAACTGAAATCATATTTCATTTCTATAGTATAACATCACTTTAGCTATCTATTCTAAAGTATCTCAATCTCTAAGTACTAAGATTTCTAAATTGTACTACAATAAAAGCATTATTTTAAATTAACCTGAAGTACAAATTACAATTCTGTGTTCTCATTATAGTAAAAAAATTAGAATCCAGTATCCTATAGACTTCTGTAATTACAAATATATTGTATCATCACTCTTTCATAGACACTTAATATTAAATTTTACAAATGTTACCTGATGTTCCAGACAAAGTAAGTTTTTGTTGAAAACTACAAAAAGGCCTGGGCAAAAAAGCTGTATCTCATTTCACAGTTTAGTATTTTACAGTTTTATTTTCTACTCTGCTATGGGATGTCTAGATCAAGATGTAAGATACAGAGCTTTCATTAACTTTTAAAATGGCTAAGTTGGTAAAGCAGTACTTAAGCTAACCACCTAGTTACAAAAGTAACTTCTGCCATAGCTATCTTCCTTTGTAGCTGGCAACCTACAAAGCTTTTCACAGGAGATTTGCAGAATTTGTTTCATTTGAATAATGTGGTAGGTAATTTGATTTTACAAAAAGCAAAGTAATGAAAGGTGTTCTTCTAAGTAAGGTACTTCCTCTCTACTCTTCAGATAGCATAGCATACCCTCTCCCTGTACTATTTAGAATACCTAACACTATGCATTACTGTATCATTTGCCAAAACTACCAGTAAAACAGGGTAAGTAGTGGATTTCAGTCCAAACACATAACTAGTTCTGCATAATTTTCTAGAGAATGTGTCCTGTGATAAAAAACCACAAAATGGAATGCACATTTGGATACCATAACATACTTCAGATTTTGGAAATAGGGAACATCACACTTTCTTAAAACTGTTCATCATCTCAGAAACTTTATCCTCTAATCAAGGTGACTTCAGATTACCCAGCTACAGTTAAATTTTTGGTCAATTCCACATTAAGCAGCAAGGAAGTGATGAGTGATCAAGTTCAGGGCTTACTATCAAAAAAACCCCCAAGATACAACTCAGAAAACAAAACACATTCATAGATTGCAAAACTATGCAGTTTGCATACAGGCCATTCACCTGCATTTTTAAAGGAGTTTTCTGGTTCTAGTGACACTGGTGGAAAAACACTGAAAAATAAATTATCATCACCATATTCAAATAGGACTGGGACATAAAAGTTTCATTTCATGTATGCATAGAGCCATATATAAATTGAATAATAGCTAGCTTGACAGGAACTGTATTTGATAGCCATTCTCTGAGTATATCTCTTTTATGTTCTCTAAAGAGAAACTGAAAACACAGAACTGATGCATGTTCCAGTTCTCTCATTACTTGTAGGAATTCATGCTGTAGGTTTAAAAAGTAGGACTTCCCTCTTTCTTGCTCATCACTTTGTATGCCAAACGATCAAAGCAGGGAATAGAGAAAACTCCAATATTTCCCCAATTTACAATAAATTCATTTTACAACTCTATTTATCAAACTGGTTATTTATAAGGTAACTGCAAGAATAAATTATAGACATGGTTTTAAAATTGAGCTCTACAGAAAAAACTTGTTTTCACTAGACTTCCCACCTAGTGAAACTGTAGAACTTTTATGTCTGTTAAACCTAGTGCTCTATAAAGTGTCTACTGATTTACTTTATTTCAGTTATCTTACTACTATATTTTCTCATGTGCATACTTAATCCCCATTTTAATCAAGGTGTCACAGTCATAATTAATGTACATTGCTTAGTCTCAAGATATTTTGTATTTAATTTATTGAGTGTTACTGAGTCTATGCTTTTCATTAAGTTCTATACATAGAGTCAGTAGCATGCCCCTGCTTCATACAGATGCAGACAATGAAAGCTGAGCAATGAGCCTTAGTATTAACACAGAGTAACTGTTTGTACATACATTTAACTTATTTTTACAACATCTCTGTTACTGGTCTTTTTATCTATTTTCAATAAAGCACCAGAATCACACATGCACATGAATGTTCAGAGAAAAAGTATACATATATCAATATTATATATTCACAGAAACATCAAATAATAACAGATGGATGAGATACGTTCCAAAATTTCCTGCCAAGCCTATCTACCCAAATATTATATATTTCAAGATTCACTGTATTGAAAACTATCTCAAAAGATAGATAACTTCCAAACAGTCCAAATTTCTGACGAAAATTTTTTTTTTTTCATTTGAATGTAGTGCTTCTGAAGGTGCAGTGGTATTTATGTGCTGAACAAAGTCTGTATGAATAGTACCATATAGAATTACCCCTAGGTATCCAAAGCCTAAATATCTGTTATTTAGCCATTGCATAAAACTGTAATAACTAATTGCTGGGAATTAAACTAACAAATAGGGTTTATAGTGCAGTAACTAACCTAACGTAGCTCCTTGTTTTCAAGCCTAACCTCATAGAAAATGTGGAGTATCTTATTCCTGAGTTGCAGTTATTCCTCAATTAGAGTTCAAAACTATAATCTGCTCAGTGAGGAATTATTCTGTCTTAATTCTACAAGAAACTTTAAATTTCTACATAAGACTAAAATCTTATTTTGTGTGACCTTCCATTTTAGCCGGCCATCCTTGCGCAAGTAAATTTTTATATCTTCAAAATGGAAGCTTTGTGAGGGCTTTATGAATAATTGAAGTACTTTGCATGTTATAGCCTCTACAACGTGTGCTAGAAAAGTCCGGGTTTGTAATCCCACTTCAGGCTACAACACTGTGAATGAGTTATTCACAGTTCTTTCCCCAGCCAAGTGCGAGGAATTACATTTTTTACTATATCAATATTGCGAAAATTCACTTTCATTTCCCTAATGCTTTTGTATTTCCTCGCAGAAGTTTTCTTATTTTCAGCCATGATCCTTGTAAAAGATGGATCTATTGCCACTTTTCAGAAAGCTGAAAGGGTCCACCATGCACTAGAACACACTCCAACCTTTCACTTCACATTACAACTTAACATACATGTTCAGACTTTTTGGAGTGCATCCCTCTGCATAAATTCCAGCCTATTTCCTCACTGTCCTGACTCTAAAGCAGGTAGTTGAAGTATGTTTTATGTCTTTCTAAAGTCTGAGTTTTCATGTATTTCTATCAAAATCAGTTAAATAACTAATGAGACCTAATATATATAATATATTCAGCTTGATTTAAGTACCTCCCTGAAATCCAGAGGTGGCAAGTAATTTAGAATTAAGTTCTAGTTTTCACCTCTTTTTCCTTTTTGCATAAACATTATTGATTTTATGGTGATCTATTTCATGAAATTAAAAGAGAAAGGGTGGCAACATTAGATCAGATCAAAAACCCCACTGCTTATATCTATAAATACTGAAACATACTGAATGCAGGGATGACTTCTTTTCGCAATGTAATGTATGACACATGCCAACAATGCCACAAGGTCATCAATGACACCAAAACTCTAAACTGAAGCCTGTGGGTCTAAGCCTGGACCCATTGGGCATGGGTGGTCTTCTGCACTGAGGGTAGCTTAAAAACCTTCATTATCCATATATATGGGATTAAAAAAAATACACTGCTTCAGTCAGTTGACATGTAAAACTTACTTTAGTTCTGCTGTTAGATCAGTGCAATTTCTGTCTAGCCACGATGTTTGTTTGAATAGTGATGTAAATGCCCTGCTTTGACAGACAGGATGCAGTCTGATATCCACTTAAACTCACAGGTCTATACTTGATTCCTAGCTGACACTAACAAACTTTCCTACAGTTATAGAACAGGGCTATGAAGGTTTTCCTAAGCAAAAAACTCCCAGTTCTGCAATTCACTTCTTCATTTATACTGAAGCATCAAGAATTCAAGCAATTATATGACAATACCTACAGGCAAGACCTATAAATTTGGTTTTGACAGTGTCTGTCAACTAGGATAGGGAGTTTACTATTTGTTTGTTTGTCTGACACCTGTACTGGGCATAAATGGCTGTCGTTCATTGTGAAATGTTTTATGAATGCCTTCTTAACTTGACCTCTATAGGAAAGTGGCATACGGGTATGCAGACACATAAAAAAGCAACGGGATGTAAGCTAGAGTGCTTACGGCATGTCCTCTGTTCCGCACAGCTATCCAAGTGTACTGAGCTAAACGTGGTGTAGCTTCATCCTCAATAAAATTTCCTGCGCTGGCACAGCATACAAGTATGCCATTATCACAAAATAGTTGAAATTCAGCCTGCTTACACCCATTACTTCCACATAACCTGCTTTAGGGTTTATACTCTTCACTAAATAGGGCAAGCAACTGCAGCTGCTATGAACTCAGTAGCAGATGGGGTCAGTACCTCTGAAAATACTATATAGTCCTATATTTACATGGCAACAGTAATTTTGCAAGCAACATATATTTTGGTAGAGCACAACCCTCAGGAGAAACTGAGAGTTTCATTCTTAACTGTTTATCTTGATTTCTGTTGTTCTTTAACTAAACTTTCTGTGCTGCAATAATATAAATTTCCATGTAAACTATTTGGCCTGTGGTTTAAAATGCTGGCTGTTGCCTCGTTTCCATAGGCTTCCTGGAAAATCACAGCCCTAATAGTAAATAAACACACACACAGAGACATACAAATAAGACACTTCTGTTTACATACCCCTGAGTAGCTGATATATTTTTAATCAACTTCCTAGCACATAATTTTATCATATTGCTATCTTCTTGTTATAATAGATGTCTAGCAAGTGGTATGAAACTTTATTAGCCTACATGTAAACCATATCTACTTGTCAGTTATATTTTTCCTCCTTTGATTTAAATATATATATATATATTTGTCTCTGACTCTCTAAAGTGAATTTTGAATTATAGGTACCTACAGTTTCAGACAGAACCTACTGTCTGTTAATAGTTACATCATATTTCTTAATATCAAAATACATTATGTATACTATGGGATCAAGTTACATCCACGTGAACAGTTACTGAATTCTCTTATTTCAAGTATCTCAATGCATTTCAGTCATTTTTATAACTATGTTTTCTGAAGAAAGAATGGGAAAATATCACTGAGAGCAGAGAGTAGTGCAAAGCAAAAAATTTTAAAAGGAAGCACAGAAACAAAACCTTTTATTACAGTTCCACAAATACCTTTCATGGTATCCCTTGGATAAATTGGGTTCATTAACTTCCTCTGATTATTAGGACATTAATGTTAGCAAAGAAGCAGCCATGGCCTAAAAGAGATTGTTTTGATGAAATAATAAGAGGATTTGCCATAATGTAATAAAATGTATTAATGTAGGAGTCTCATTCTCAGACAGTTGAGTGAGATAGTTGAGCACAATCACCCACATTTTGCTGAAAGAACAGACTTTCCTGGCAAAATGAACATAGAGTTTCACTGGAATACTGCACATACTATGAAAAAACCTGGAGCTACCTTTTTCTGTTACTAATAGGCACAATCCAGACATGCTGGGAGACATCCCTCAGGGCTTTTTTTCATATTTTGCTTAGAAATGGATAACAGGTTAAGTACCATTTCATATTTATCTAAAATCATGTTATGACATTCCTACTGAAATACCTTGAAAATACAAATATTTAGAAAAATATATAGGAAATGAAAGACATCAAGTACTACAGTAACATACATATGATCTTGTATCTATAGAATTCCCAGAATAAAGTCAGATGATGCACAACTCTATACATGTTGAGGTTAGATGATGCAAGGAACAAAACAACAGTGAATGTAGTTGCCTAAGAGTATGAGTACATTTTGTAACTGATACTTGTTCAGTATCAGTTCTATGCAAGGTATTAAGTGCACACTGAAAAACAAAACCCATTTTCCAGATTTTATATGCAACCTTTCCTATCCACCTGCAAAGATAGCACTACCATCCTCAGTCTCATTATTTTATATCTCCTTTGTTCACCTAGAATGCTGCTGCAAAGAAAATTGCCTAATCATTTTCTTCAACATCTCTGTCTCCCTTGGTGCATTCCCTCACTTTTCCCCCTTTCTATAGCATCAAATACAAACTGCTCCTTTCACCTTCAAGGTTGTTCATTAGTTATCCCCACCTTATTTATATCTTATGTCCTGTATGACAACTCCCACTTCCAAATCAGTTCACAATGCCAACCCTCAATTAACACTTGTCAAATTTTCAAACAAGCTGAAAAAGTTCTTTTCTTATTGCTAGGGAGAAATCCACCAGAAAATAATTTGCAAAACTAACCTATTACTCTCCTTTAAATTCCACTGAAGTGGCTGCTTTCCCATGATATTTGCAAAAATATTGGTAATATTCTACATGAACATGCTTAAAGTTATTAAGCCTGACCAGCCAAACAGTTCAGCATGGGATCAAGTACTGTAGATTTTATTGCTAACCATACAACCTGCCTATTCAGATGACAGGTAATATCCGGAGTTAGCATCTCATATAAAATATTCCTTCATTATCAAAAGTAATAGCTGACATCTCCTGATGAAAAAACAGAAACAGAAAAAATATTAAAGTATTTTAAAACAAAAAACACTTAAAATTAGCATCTGCTCCACTTGTAGCATATGAATTTCACTGGTGTTAAATTTTAATATTTTCCCAAAGGTCCATTAAGTTCCTTCTAAGTAAGGGAAAAAGGCAATTTTATCTGACTCTGCTGCCTTCCTCCCACTTAGATGCCCTTCTGCTTGTCCCAAGAAAGAGAAGTGCTGACAGATCACACATAAATAAATAAAACTCAGAAGCATTTACAAAATCTGTGGAAGCAGAAACGGAAGTTCATACAATTTAAAAGCTGTACAGTGCAGGTACAGTGCTTATGGGATGACTTGGAAATATGCTTCCCTTCTGAGAATGAACATAATCAGAAGGTGTTGCTTTTTCAGTATCAACAGTTGGTATTTTACAACTACACTGCCTTATGTAAATGTTAAAACACTGGTTTCTTGTGCTGATCCAATATTTCAAGCTACTCCAGCTGAGATGCTTGTCTCCACAGTTTTAAGTGAGCAAGAAGCTTCATATATGGAAGGATTTAGGGCACTTTGGAATTCTGATCTAGGTTAAGCTGCCCATAACTACTGTCTCTTTTCTTTGCATTTCTGCATCTGCTATCTCCTCTCATTTACCTAAATTTTAGGATCTTTTGAATTATTACTGGATGGTTTGATCTTTGGACTGAGTCATCATTCTGTTTGAGGCTTCAACACTACCAAAACCAAGGCAATGATAACATGATAACAATAACAGATATACAGAATGGATATAAATAACCACTTTGTGTCTGAGTCAGTTAGAAAGTAATACATATTTTCTGGCTTTTATAACTTAATATTGTACCTCAATAAAAGAATGCTTTATATCACTTTGAATAATGAGCTACATCCTATTCATGTAAATGAAATCTATTTTATATCCACAAGGTGCCATGCATATCAGAAATCAGGAATTTTTCCCAGGAAAAAGGAGAAGAGTTTGTGCTAGTTTCAAAACTTAACATCTAATAATGTAAAAGATACAAATAATGTTGGTAAATAAGTTATATAATTAAAATACATAAATATAATTAAATCTTGATTTATGTAGGATAAAAACACAACACTATAAATTCTCTGGATTTGATCCAGTTCCTTCCAAATCCACCAAAACAACTTTATCACTGTATTGGATTTTGCTAATGTGGATTTCAGCAATTACTCAGAAAGCAGTGATTTTACCTACAGTTTTCAGAGATATTTTTTTTTTAAGTTTAGAACAGCATTATAAATATGGAATTAACTTCTTAAAAATAAATAAAATAAAATAAAATTTAGGAAGCTTAATGTTGAAGAATCAAATTTAATAATATATAAATGGCAAAAAGAGACACTAAGTATGTTGAGGATGATATAATCACAAGTGAAATTAAAGCTCAAAGATCCAGCTGGGAAATTAAACATTGTGAAAATAACATATTCTTTTCTCTCTGCTAACATCCTTAATGTTAATATGATCCATGTCATAAACTAAAATAGCTATGTAAGTCCCAGAACAAAGTCATTTCTTAGGAGCAAGGAAACTGGTGTACGTTTAGGACACAATCGAGTAATCATCATTATTACCTAGAATAATAGATAGAAAAGCAGAATGGAACACTTCCAAAGCATTAAACATCCATCAGCTGTGTTTTGTTCGTTTTACAAAGTCTGCTCAAATGGTGTACTTTTACATGTATATCGTGGTAAGAACTTTGAAAACAGAACAGTCACACTACCTTAGTCTGTCTTTAAACATCCTTTTTCATGCTGAGGAATAGAGATTCACATACATATTTGATATTTTTACTGGGTTTTCACATATGGGGTAAGATTTGACACAGATGGACATATCCTCCCTTATAGCCAAGAGACTATAAAAGTAGGGATCAGACACCGAGGAACTTAGCTCCATTCTACTGAACCCTTTGCACGTAGGAAATCAACACAAGGCACAGGATGCCTTGGTATCTTTGTTTTTTTGCTGCTGAAAATGCAACTGGAGAAGGGTGGTCTACCCTTGAAGACGCTGTGCACTTTAAGCTTATTTTGGCAAATGAAAGAATTTGATCCAGGGTTTTTAAAATAAGCACTTGCTAAGTTCGGAATACTTGCAACTTTTGGGGACATGAGGAAGTTCGTCTTGAGATATTCATTACCGATTTTCACTAATGATTTTAATTTAAAGTTGTGGGTGTTTTTTCCATCTAAAATAATAATAATCTCTGGGGTTTTTACACTGCACGTTAGGGTAAAACTGGAGCATCAAAAATCTGGAAGACTTAAATAAAAATTCAGTCTTCGGTACATTTGAGATATAGCAAGAATAGGGGTAAATTGGTATTAGAATTTGATATCCTACATATCAAATGTGTGTTCAGTCCATCATATCACATTGCTAATGACTGTAACCACTGCTGTCACAAAGCAGCATATTGAAAAAGCATTCAGCTTATCTGAATAAAACTATACAGTTGAAAAATATTAGGACTGTTTGAATTGTATATTGCATACCTCTTTTGTTTCTCCTTCTTTTGATGACAAGGGCAAACAAGTCATAAAGTTCAATTTGAGCAATGTTAAGGCTCGTATTAAGCCAAAGATCTTTTTAGTACTAACAGAAAAGAGTTTTTCTCCTAATAAATAAGCTTGTAAAGACAGCAATGCTCTGGGATCTCTCGGCCTTATCACCTTCCTGTTGCAAAGTCTAAGAAGGCAAAGTTCAATGAAATTCAGACTTCGATTAGATTATTACACATAGCTCAAAGGAGAGGCAGAAGCGGAAGCAGAAGCATTTCTCTTTCAGTATTTGGTGCATGGTAATAATGCATAATCTTAAACTAAAGGTGATGTATCTAAAACAAGAATCAAAGTGATTAAGTTCTGTGAATTGAAATTCATTGACATCTACTTATGTGTAATTTCTCAGCTAATTTCCTACTTATGCACCAGTGAAAAATATTATATGGTGGGAAGGGCAGAAAATGTACATGTGGGTTTCAGTCTGCTCATTTCAGTTTCTATACCAATTTAATTTCTTTGTTCTTTCAGTTTTGTTACTGCCAACTCAAACCAAATTTTTTTTCTCTGGCCTGTGTTTCAAATTACACTTTAGGATTCCTTACCCTTGCTAAGTGCAGATATACTTTGATAAAAGAGGGATTCATTAAACAGAGGTAGAATCAAATATTAGAATTCACATTTTGAATTGCATCAACATTTTCTAAAACAATGTTAAAAATATTTGCCAGATATGATAATTTTTTTCTTTTATTCTTCCTGGATCCAGTCATTAATTTTTCAACCACATTTATAGTTTTTAAAAGTTAAATAGGTCAGAAAAGATTTAATGTACATTCTGGACAATCGTATAGAAAAAGTTTACAATAGAAACTTTGCTAATATAGTTTTGCTTCTGAGTGTGATCCAGGTAAAGATTAGTCAGTTGTTTCCATTCATGTGGATTATGCTATACTGCTGCATTATTTAACAGACATAAGAATTTCACAATGAATAACTTAATTATTTGCTGCATACTTCAACCCAAGAAAAGAGGCACTTTAAGTTACTTCCTTACCTTGTTTTCTTTGAGTATGCATCTGTCACTAAAAGAAAAACCACCCTATATTTTATTTTTATACTACACTACACTTTATATTACACTAACACTTCTATTACTACGGCATCAATGTTTGCTTGTTATTTCAATGGGACTATCAAATCACAAGCTTTTCTTCTAGCTGTTTATAGAACACTAAATGTTGCATTAGAAGTTTTAGCAATCTAACAGGGCTTCCTACTGACCCTATACTACAAGTTACATTATAAAAATAAAGATGTTTTGATTATAGTCATTTTTTGTGCTTCATGAGCTGAAGGAAGTACTTGATCTCTATTTATTATTATAGGATTAGCAGGAACATACAACCGGGGGAAACTGCACAATTGTAAGATAACAATTCGATAGCAGTTCTGTTGAAAAGCATTTGGGGTTACTGTGCAACATAAGCCAATCATGATACAACATTGCCAAGCTGTTGGAAAAAAGTCAATCATCAAACTAGGATAAATAAACACCAGCATAACTTGCAGAACACTTAAGCTATGTTTCTGCACTATCCACTCTTAACATTTCCGTAGCTGAAGGCTTTGATCAGTTTTGGACATGTTATATAATGAAAGGTACGGATCAAAACTGGAAAGAGTGTAGAAGAAAGGAGCAACTAGATTAGAACTCTAAAAATATGTAATAAACTGAAAAAATGAAAGAAAAGAAGATCTGACACAAGTGTAGCTGATTCTGCTATGAGATCTCTTTCAGCTTTATGATTCTAAGACAATAAATAGAAAATAAGATATTTTTGCCATACAGATTTAAAATGTACATGTAAAAGGTCTGTTATGCCTTTCACAGAAAGTAATTTGTAGTTTTTGAAATATCACAGAACTTTTAGACTGTAAATACGAAATCCTCCTTAATCCACGGAACTCTGTTAGTCTTCAGGTCAGTACAGGAAACTAGCTTACTTATATTTTCACGATGACACATACAGTTTCTGGCAGTATGAGGTGGGAGGAAAGCTACTTTGCCCAGAACAATCTCCTGCCATACACCTAACTACTCTGTTGGCAACACTCTTAAAATCTACGTTTCCCAGGTGACTACCTGTCTTGTTACTGGTTTATAGTCAGTAAGCATGAGTGTAAATTTGTTTAGTTCCGAAGGAAAGTCAACGAATCACTGTAGAGATAGGTTGATGGAAGCTAGTCAGAAAAGTGGTTAAAAGATGGTGAGACTTGCCAGACATTTTAGTGAAGTTTTAGTGGTGGGCTGTTTGCTTAAACCAATTTCTACCTCTCTCATCCAATATCCTTCTTTCTTAGTGTCCTCAGAGTGTTATTATTTGTTAAAATTACTAGTTCCTTTGTATTTTTTTTAAGCCACACTAATGGAAAACAGAAATTCAGGTGATCACCTCACTAATTTTTTTATGGTATTCATTATTTAGTCCTTGTTAACTGATGAAAATAAGATGGATCTTTAGTGAAATTTCTGTAATGTTAAATATCACAGAAGCATTCTTCTCCTCACGTATGGGAAAGCCTATAAACAATGTAGATATATCAAAACACCTATCTTAAGTGTAAACTGTTTTTATTCTCACAGCCAAACACAGATTATGCCTAAAAATTCCTAGAACATTGGTGCATAGAGAAATGTGAGTTGCTGATAATGTAAGGTTTATAAGTGGACAGGGAAATGAAATGAACATCAGTTCCTGAAGCATGTGTATAGATGTAGTAGTCCTTTATATCATTATCCTATCATTAGATGGGACATTACTACTGTTTTATTTAATGATATCTCAAGTGTCTGAGAGAGACAGAGAGCACACACAAGTGCATCTGCAAGAAGGCATCTTGGTCTTAAATTTTCCTGAGTAGAACAGTTCAGCAGAATATTTATCCTCCTTCCATTTACTGCCATACTTTCTTAGTAGTAGCACCTCTATTCACTTCTATAGAAAGTCCCTTCACTGTTTCTTGAAATACTTGGTGCTATTTCATTTTCTAAGCAGAGAGAAAAATAAATAAATAAGTAGAACTTGGTGAGTTTAACCTAAAATTATGAGTTTAGAGCTAATAATTGAAGACCATGATGAACGTGTCCAAAACTTAAAAGGTGATTTTAATAGCAGCTGCTCTCACTCTCAACACTTTTTATGGTTGGCTGCTGTAAAAAAGTGAACAGGACCACATCCCAAAACACAGGTGTGATAACCTGTGGTGATAACTGAGTGATGTCCATCCTGTGTCCAAAACTTAAAAGGTGATTTTAATAGCAGCTGCTCTCACTCTCAACACTTTTTATGGTTGGCTGCTGTAAAAAAGTGAACAGGACCACATCCCAAAACACAGGTGTGATAACCTGTGGTGATAACTGAGTGATGTCCATCCTTACCCATCCTTATGGTAAGGATGGAGGGGGAAGGCCAACGAGGCAGATATCCTGCTGGGAGTCTGTTATAGAC
>NW_008794581.1:4094202-4102303 GCF_000699145.1 Aptenodytes forsteri | reverse complement strand
CTGGTGAGGCTGCACCTCGAATACTGTGTTCAGTTTTGGGCCCCTCACTACACGAAGGACGTTGAGGTGCTGGAGCGTGTCCAGAGAAGGGCAAGGAGGCTGGTGAGGGGTCTGGAGAACAAGTCTTCTGAGGACTGGGGTTGTTTAGCCTGGAGAAAAGGAGGCTGAGGGGAGACCTCATCGCTCTCTACAGCTACCTGAAAGGAGGTTGTAGCGAGGTGGGTGTCGGTCTCTTTTCCCAAGTAACTAGTGATAGGACGAGAGGAAATGGCCTCAAGTTGCACCAGGGGAGGTTTAGATTGGACACAAGGAAAAATGTCTTTACTGAAAGAGTGGTTAAACATTGGACCAGGCTGCCCAGGGAAGTGGTTGAGTCACCATCCCTGGAGGTATTTAAAAGAGGTGTAGATGTGGCGCTTAGGGACATGGTTTAGTGGGCATGGGGGCGTTGGGTTGACGGTTGGACTCGATGATCTTAGAGGTCTTTTCCAACCTTAATGATTCTATGATTCTATGATTTCTCAGTTTCAAAATTTGACAGGAAATTTTCATCCCTCTAGTATAAGATATCCTAGGGAGGTGGAAAATGCACTTTGCCTCATAAACTTGCAGGTCACCTGAGCACAGCTTTGCAGCACTTTATATTCTCCTGAAACTCTGCTCTCTATATTTAATATTAACTTATATTATTAGTTGACTCCCCTAACTCTAAATTCAACAGCTGGACTTACTTCCCTATTACTGAATGTGTTTCGGTTGTCTTTGCATGTGTGTGTTTAAATACACATCGAAATATCTGTTTACACATAGCTTTTTAATGTGGTGGTTTTGATTACCCCCCTCATGCATGACCAAGTGCTCATTTTACACATTTACTTCCCTGTGGGAATGAATCTGTAAGACTTTGGTTCAGGAGGAATAGCAAAACTAAGCTAAGCTATTATTCCACATATATTGAAGTTTCTAGTGATTTTTAAGACTCAGAGATGGTAGATTTTTGCTTTTCTTTCCTCTGTAGCCTTCTGCTCTTGTTTGAGATGAACTTCCCAGCAGTTTTTCTACACTGTACAGTCCAGAAGAAATTTTCCGGGAAGGCCAAATTTGGGAACATCTTTTGGAAGAGGTTATAATGACAGTGGCAAAAGGAAAGAAAATAATTGGGTCTGCAAGGCTCATTTTGCAATCTCCAATCTTCATGGCATCACACCATGCAATGCTCTCCATCTGAAACCTTAGAATAGTAGAAGTAACAGAAAGTTAAGCTCAACAGTCAGAGGTATAGGTTCAAGTATTGGACCTAGGGACTTATGTATGAGTTTTGTTCTGAAGTGTTTTCATTTCTGGAATTGGAGGGAGGGCTGGCTGTCCCTGAAGCAAACCATTCCGATCATGCCTATTTTTCCTATCTGGAGCTGGATGGCCTTAGATAAGCTTGGGCCAAGGTAGGGGGGCAAGAGTGGGAATGTTCACGACATCTGTGAGTAATACTAAATTCCCCAACAATCTATTTGATAGGAAGGCACAGTTCTTTTCCCTCTTTTTTTCCCCTGACTATTCTTGCAGCTGGACTCTCTCCCTGAAATCTGAGAGAAAAGAGGCTACAGGTGCCTCACAAGGAGAAACAGAGTGAAGGGATAGTCTATGCAAACTAATCTACCTAAGCATCCAGTCATTCCTAGAATCGCGTATCTAATAAATAGCAGTGGAAAGCAACATTTCCAGCACTAGACTTTCCACTAGACTGTAGAATTGCTATTCAGCACTTGTGAGACTGTACCCGGAGAACTATGCTCGGTTCTGTGCTACCTCCCTGACTAGAAAGAGGATACAAAGAAGATGGAGCCAGACTCTTGGAGGTGCACAGCGATATGATGTGAAACAAGGGACCCAAGACAGAACATAGGAAATTCTGATTAGATATTGGAAAAATGTTTTACCATGAAGTGGTCAAATACTGGAACAGTTTGTCCCAGAGAGGCTGTGCAACCTCCATCCTTGGGAGTGTTCAACACTGAACTGGACACAGCCCTGAGCAACCTGTTCTGAATAGGCCTGCTTTGAGCAGTGGTTGGACCAGGTGACCTCCAGAGGCCCATTCCAACCTTAATCATTCTGTGACTCCATGATTCTAAAATGCTATATGTCTTTATTTTCTCTTTGGCCCTTTCACATTTATATGCACGTACTAAGTTAACTGAGGATGTGAACTTGTCTTATTTATCATCAGCTTGTAGGTTTTTTTCTTTAATGTACTAGAAGATACTCAGAAACTATGGTGCAAATACTGCAGTGTAATACTGTAATACAGACCTATTTAAAATAACTGGAACTAGGCAGGCACTTAGGTGTAATGGTCAGTTTGAAATCTTCACAGCAGTACAAGCTAAGTCATTGGGAAGACACAGGAGAAGAGGGGACAGATACAACTGAAAAGAATTTGGGGAATGAACAACAGTGGGGCATCTCCTACCTATGAATAACTGACAGATACTGCTCCCCTCCTGTAACCCTTGCTATATGTAACTTAAGACCTTAATACATCAAGGAAGAGATGTAGATAACAGGATTGTTGCATTCAAAATAAACATCAATAGAATTTAATCTTACCTAAACATTTTCATTCCTATTACCACCTTTAAATATGCAGTATAAACAAGCATCACTAAATGTAGTTTCTCTAGATTACCAGAATAGCTTTGGATTTCATCCAGACATGGTGGTGATCCACTGTATTACCAAAAAAGAACCCTTGTTCTCAGAAATAAGCTACATCCTTGTTTACAAGAATAAACTCTTCTAGCAATGCTCTTCTTTTCTAGACCTGCAATATACCTCATACTGGTTAAACTGGCAAAGGAAAGTTGACATTCCTCATGTTGGCATGTACCAACCTTCTTTCAAATCATTCTATCAAATGACATGGGGTGGGGTTTGTCTAACACCCTTTTTTTATGAAACTCCTGCCTTCCACTAGCAAAAATTCAGTCTTGGAACTTGTCCACGATGATCTATCCAAAGATGATCTATTTAGCAGTCAAATGGTTCTGCCTCGCTTTTGGACCTATACGTTCCCAGCTTCCTCTCACATTTACAGTTTTAACATGTCAACATAATCTCACAGGTTTTCCAATCATCTGCTAGCTCCAAAGTCTTCTCTAACAGAGGAGCACCGTGTAGTTAAAATGATTTAACCTCATTTAAGATAACTTCTATAAATTCGCTAAGGTTCTTTCAGTGTTCTGAATTCCCACCTAAATTACCCCTCAGCTGTGCATCTGGTATCCCAAGGAGAGATTTTTAGAACATCAGCTGAGAGCCACAGAGCTGACACCACAGCTCTGTGTCTTCCTTTACATAACCACTTCTTGGACAGACATCTCTACTAATACTTAAATAATGTTGCTATATTAAAACCTATTTTAAGAACACTAAAAGAAAACCTGCATTACACAGTTCCCATTGAGAAATACATTCAACAGTTATGTTAATAATTTTAAGGTAGAACTCTACATGACTATGTCTTCAGTGAAAATTGTTTAAGTCCTGATTAATCTCTATTTGGCTATAATGGGCTTGTCCTGCTAAATTACCAGGTTTCTGTATTCACTAAATTAGGAAAAAAGCACCATTCACTTGCAGCAACATTCATATTAAAATAAACATATTTGAATATGTGAGTTTTAAAAGCTAGTATTTTTACAAATTCCAACAACATGAAAATTAATGCTATTTGTATTGTTGAGGTCACACAACTCTAACGATCCAAAGATGTAAGCCTTTTGAAACAAACATGAAAAGAAGGCCCTTATAGTCACTTATTTAAAGAATTTGACAATATGAGTTTCTTATTTAATTTATCTTTATGGAGAATTCATAAAGAACATTAATCCAACAATGTTTACTAAGTTGTAAAAATTATATATATTTTTGAGGGAGGCCTAGCATATGCCAATTATTGTAACATCTTGGGTGCCAGTACCACTTAGTAGTAAACAAAGCAATAAAATGCTGCCAGACAAGTAAACAACAAAATTCTTAATTAGAGACTGCTACTAGATTCTGAGAGCATTTTCTATTGGCCTGTAAGTTGGAAAACACTCATCTTCCTTTTACTTACGTTGTGTGGAAGTAGTTAGGACATAGTAGATCAAGAGCAGCTTTTCAAACCAAGCAGGAGAACAGGATGGGTTTTAGGATGGAAAGAAGGGTGCATTTGGTTGGAGCACACAACAGACTTTTGCCAAGATTTTCAAAGGCACCATTATTTTTCCAGGTGCTCTATTTGTAGCTACAGAAACCAAGGGCTCATGTAGCCTAATGATTACAGTGTCATACAGTATCCCAGACTTCAGAAAGTCAAGAAACTAACACATAAAACTCCTTTCTTCTCCTAATAGAGAATAAAGCCTCTGGGCCACTGAAATATTAGACTGCATTCAACCTTGGATGTTATTTTGGTTTCTTAACCCTTTATTGATTGGTATAAGGACAAGATTGACACTTCAAGAAAAAATTGATACTTTAGAGCAATCTCCACACGTAAGCAATGCAGTGGTGGATGCTACCTGGTTAGACCTAGGAGCACACAAGGAATGGAAAGGTAGAGGAAGTAGACTTTTTTGACAGCAACAAATTTTAATGGCCACTTATCAAAGTACAGTTTTAAAAGAGACAGCATTAGGGAACAAGCACTAGGATACTGGATTGCAAGAGGCTAATGTTGCCTTACCTTTGTGCAGTTGCTTATGCATAAATACAGATGAAAAGTTGGTTTTGCAAAGAAGCCTGGACCTGTAAATCACTTGAGATAAAATTTACAGGAGACCTATTGTAAAAAAAATTATGGTCTGGGAAACCTGATAAAAAGAAGTCTAAGGTCTAAGAGATTAGGATGTATCTTAAGGATACAACATCTTGGGAAATTCCATGACTAGTGGAATTAGGACCAATGGTATTTCTTCTCTTTTTTTTCCAGTCTGAAATTTCAGTAGTGAAAAATAGAACATAGAAAGATGATATGGCAAGATGATTTAATTGACATATGACTAATGGCCTTTAAAAATGCTAAGTTTTTTTTTAAAACAACTAAACTCTGAATATAGACCATGCAATAATGATAATTATGTGAGAAGCAAATAGAGGTACCTAAAATTTTTGAAGATAATCGGAACACCAGTTCCATTTATTACACTGAATGTTTTTGCACTATTAACTGGAAAATTATTTGAGTTGAAGTATTTATTTCCCAGTTCCATTAGTACTATTTATTATTACACAGTACCTTTTATTCTATGATCTAAAAAATCACTTTAACATAAACCTGTAATGACTATTTGTGTTTTTATTTTACACATGAGAAAACAGTGCCAGAGAGAGATTAATTGACTTGGCCAAGACCACACAGTAAACAAATGGCAAAAAAAAAGATCACAGATAGTCCCAACTATCTTCTTGACTCCTCTGGCTTTTGTATAGCTCTTGCATATATGAATTCAAAGCACTTACCTTCTCATTTGAAAATATAGGAATAGTCTTGACTTTTAAGAAAAAGACATCAGTCAATGATTCTGATACACTTTTCTGTGTGATAAAATGCTATTGTATTCCTTGAAGGAAATATAGCGCTGTACTGAGTAAGTTGTGTATGAAGTTACTGATGATTATACGGAGCCAGAGTAAGCATTAGAATGGTTATAAACAATATTTCATTTTCTGAACTACGAGTGCATTGTGTTTTTCAACTAATTCAGTTTAAAATTTTTGCTGGTTGATTTTACCTTTTAAATGTTAACTCTCCTCAGTCTGGGTAATAAAGATATACTAGCCTGTTCTAACTCTGATTTTAACATATGTAATTCCTTCTCCTCATTTCTTTTGAAAAATATAACTGTTCCATATTTTTAAGGTTTCTGCAAAACTTAAAATAGAAGAAACTCAAAGTTGTATATTTGGCTTCTTAACTGTTCCTTTACGGTTTTCATTGAAGTTTTAATAATTAGGATATCTTCAGAGCAAACCAAAACAAATTCTGGAAACACAATTCTATATATTTTTTTCACATTTGAGCCATTAATGTTCAATACCATCCCTAATACATGATGTGTTTTCTGTACAGTTCTACACACAATTTTTCCCACCCTCTCATATTCAGAGTAATTTGGGGTTTTCTGAAAGACAAGCTTATCACCCTAGACCATAATAAATCCATGGGAATACATTAAGAAATGTTCTTCTGATGAACAGGTTAAATAAGGGAGAAATATTAAAAAGTCTTAAAATGAAAAGGGAACTGAAATACTTCAATTTGTGTCTTTTTCAAAAGTATTGGGGTTTTTTGCAAGTTACTGGTTTTACAAGAATACTAAGACGATATTTTGCTTTGCTTTCCATGAAAAAAAGCAGTTGACCCAGAACTTGAAATGAAAGTCCTGGAAAGACCAGCCTTTTCTGATATTTCTTGGTCGTATTTGTAAGCAATTTGTTACAGTTCACTCTGTGTTTCCATATTATAGCTGTGTGCTTCATTCAAAATGTTTAACTGTGAGAATTAATTTTTGTGAAGAAAGTCATGGAATGGTCAATTTTATTGAGCTTCTTTACTCCACTTTGCTTTAGTACTTCTAAAAAGGAGGCACATCTGAAGCATTTTTACCAATGCCATAAAATGAAAATAAAATCCACTGACCCTCCCCCCTTAATTTTAAAGCACCATGTCTTGTCAAAACAACATTGTTGCACTTTTAAAAAGAATGGAGGTTTAAAAAAAACAAAATACTGTTCATAAAGAATTTTAAATTCCTATTTAAATAGGCATCATAAGAATTGTAATTCAAAATTTTAAAATGGCTCCAAAACCCTAACAAAAAAATATATGTACTTTCCCTTCCCACCTCGACTTGTCATCCCCTCAATAACTAATCACTTATGGAATAATACGGAATATATTCAAACCAACCATTACAATTTACAAAAAATAAACTACTTTGCATTCAGAAAACAGAAATGCATTCAGTCTTAAAGATCGAAAACCCTAGATGCCTAGTGTTTTTCCTGTAAAAGAAACAGGAATGTATTGAAAAGAGCATTAAATTGAGCATTTGTTCATTTTTGAAGCATATGATTTGTTCTTTCAAATCTTACATAGTGAAAAATTTAACATCATTAACTTCAGACAAGCATGAGTTCACACAAGTGATACAAAGGTGTAGCAACAGAATGGCTGTGTAAAAACCAAAGATATTAAAAGCCAGATTTTAAAGATTACTGATGTGAAAGTGTATTTCTAGTTTAGAATTGCCGAACTTCTTTTTATTTCTCAATTATATACGAAGTGGAAATGAAGCCAACGTTAGGTAGAAATAGAGCAAACAGTGCCAGAGAATATTCAAGTATGTCTTGCTCAGATTTATGGCAAAGGCTCCATAATAAAGAATACAGTGTGTACCACAGAAACACACAAAGCAATCTTCGTTCAGAAAGGATTCTATTATTTATTCATCAAGCATATCACACTATAAAAATCTGATTATCCAGGAAACCAAAAATCTACAGAGTAACTGAGTATTAAGTGTTGTCCCTCTGCCCACCATTCTCTCCATAAATCCTTCATTCACAATGTCCGCACAATATTCAAATACAAGCGTGTGGCTTTCCACTAAAAGGAAGTGGTTCCAGCTACTAAAAATGAAGATCGAATAATAAATTGATCAATCAAATGAAATATCCTACTGATTTTGACAGAGAATTTGATTTTAAAACAGATGCCTGTGATAGCCATCAAGGGCAAAATAAGCATTGGTGAGCTACACGCTGCAAAATAAATCTACAGCTCATTTAACAGGGAACAATAGACTAGTAAATTACGGACTCCTCCCTCTGGCTAAGAAACCATTAGCCTATTTTCTCATCTCAGCCCATTCAAACTAGCAGGACCCTAACCCTGGATTTGCCAGACTGCCTCCCACCTCCCAGAGCTCTCGTTATTTTAACTTTGTGCGAACAGCACACGAATTTCATCCTTCCCACTCGGCACCAGCGCTGCAGGTTCCCGGGGAGCGCGGGCAGCAAGGACAGCTCCAGCGAGGAGGGGCAGCCGGGGAGG
>NW_008794581.1:4086088-4093021 GCF_000699145.1 Aptenodytes forsteri | reverse complement strand
GAGGCGGGGGAGGGCGCGGCGGGGAGGCCGGCCCGGCCCAGGGCGGGACCGGGACTAGGAGTGAGGGCGGAGGGGCTCTCCCAGCCGCTGCTCCAGCCCGCGACCTCCCCGGGCGCGCCTCTCCCTTCCTGAGGCCGAGGGCGCCAGCGGCACCGCTCCGGCGTGTCGCTGCTGGCCGGACGTGACTCCCTCCCAGAGGGACTCGCACTGCAAAGCGGCGGCAGGTGGCAAAGTTCCTCGCGCCCCAGTTCACCGAGAACTTTGCGGTGGGCTAAAAATGGGTTCTTACTCCCTAAACTCCTCCTCCCGCCACCCCTTGTTCCCTATATCATCCGTTCCATCTCTGCCACATCAGGTTCAGAAATCGCCTGTTTCCCAACTTGATAACCTTCCCCTGGTCTGCCATCTTCACCGATGAGTAAGCTCTCTCCCCCCTGCGAGTAAGACTGGCTGTAAATCAATGCGAGGAAGGTTTAATTATAGCGGTGCTGAGCCTTTTGCTACAGAGAAGGTTTTATATTATAAAACACTAGTTTCAGGAGTTTGTCACTGCCGCAGAAAAAATCATTTAAAGTTAAAATTTACAGAACAGGAACTTCACCCTAAAAAGCATTTTTTAAATTAGTCTTACATTTCAAATTATTTTGTGCTCATGTACAATCAATAATCCAGCACTGATGGAAGTTGCATTTTTTTTAAGTTGCCCTTTTTTTCTCCTTGCATTTTTTTTTAAAGTAGAATTCATATTTGTCCTGTGTGGTAATATTCTAAAATCTAACACTTCTTCTCATTCATGACAAAATTATAATCGCTACACTCCTGACAAAATATGAAAAAGGCACATGCAGGTGTTCATTTGAAAACTATTAATATGTATTTGTCTGGTCCTTCTATTCTGTTTGCCAGAGTATCAGTACTAAACAAGAATGCATTGCAAAAATCTCTTTCCTACAGTATCCTTACAAAAACATGTATTTTCTTCTAATCAGTGTTCACCTACTCATTAGACTGTTCTGATTAGCTTCATGCACAACTTCTACTTCCTTAATCACAAAATTGCTCTTGCCATCTTTTTTCCCTTTCCATCACAGATCTGCAATCATTTTAAACCTCACAAATTTCTTTCTAAACTTCTTAATTTCTTATTAATGGAAATGTACATCTATGTCAACTCTTTAACGTGTTGATGCATATTTTTCCATCCTCCATCTTAAAAGTCAGTCTTCCTTCCCAGACACACAGCAACCCTAAAATCAAGATTCACCCTCCAACCATGTACATCCAAGCTTCTGTTGGGCAAAACTCCCAGTCCATGTTTTTCCAAGCCAACAGTACTTTCCTAGATAATCCTGATATCATCCGACATCCCTTCATTGCTTCTTTCCTGCCCCAATAACTTTTGGCTTCACCAACTAATTTCAGACAACATAAAAAGTTGTGATAAATATTGTAAATACTGGGAAAGAGCCAAAGTAGTACTTCCATTGAAGGAAACTTGAGCTTGAACTCATACATTTATGAAGTTCTGATTCTCCTGCTCTTTATCCAGACATACAAGACTGTTTTCAAACCAGACGTCTTAGATGCTGCCACACGCCCAGCTGTAGCAGGCTGTTACAGTTTTGACAGCATATATAGGACACAGAAATTGGAAGAAGATGGAAGGACAAAGACTGAAGTGAGACATGAGGAGAGAATGATATCCAAAATGAAATAAACAATAGGGATAATTGCAATGTGGGATATAGGCGTATAGGATGCAAATCCATGAAAAACTCAGAGAAGAAAAATAACTTTTGCCACTCTCTTTACCTCCATTCCCATATTGCAATGGGACTGTATTTCACAATTGCTAGGTCCCTCTACTCTCTTAAAATTAGACACAGCTTCTGTGACCAATCTCACTATAATTTCACAGAATCATAGAACTGCTGTTAGGAAGAGCCGTGGTGAGGTTGTCCAGTCCAACCTCACACTCAAAATGGGACTATCACCAACACTAGATCACGTCAGGCACGGCTTTGTCTGAATCTCAGAAAACTTCCAACAACAGAAATTCCCCAGCCTCCGTGGATAACCTGCTCTGGTGATGCACCACATTCCTCATGAAGAAGATTTTCTTGAGGTTCAATCTGAACCTCCCAATCAGGGGCCCTTGCCCCTCCTTAAACAGCTTTAAGAAGAGCTTAAATTTGTTGTCTTTTGCAACTACCCTTCAATGCAGGCTGCCATTAGATCGCCTTTCACCTCCTCCACAGCAGACTAAGTAAGATCAGCCCCCTCAAGCGCTCATCACTGATCATGTGCTCTAGGCCCCCACCACCCTGGTAGCCCTCTCCTGGGCTCCCAGCGTTCCCCTTGATCCACTAGCTACAGTCACTTTGGCACATAGTTTGTTTTATTTATGATTAAGAGTGCTATCCACCCTGCAGTCCATTGAAGCCCCCAGGTCCTTTCCAGCAGGGTTGTGACCCACTCAGTCACTTGCCGGCCTGTGCCGGTGCTTCAGGTTACCCTGTCTGGGTGACGAACTCTGCACTTCAGCATGGGCTCCAGTATCAACTCCTTATGCTGATGTGCTCATGACCAGCTGCCAGCCAGATGCTGAGACACCATTCTCTACGCTTTGATCCCACCTAACAGTCTGTTCATCCAGTCCAGACTTCCTCAGTTTCCAAATGAGAATGTTTTGGGGGATTGTTTCAAAAGCCTTACTAAACTGAAGAAACTGTTCTTCCTTCTGCAGTCTTTTCATCATGGAAGGCAGTCAGGTCAATCAAACATTATTTGCCCTTGGTAAATCTGTATGTTGAGTAGTCCTGATTATCTTCATGTCCTTTACAGGTCTGGAAATATATTCAGAGATGTGCTTGGACCTTTCCAGCAACTGAGGTGAGGCTAATCAGTCTATAGTACTTTCATCCTCCTCCTTGCCTTTCTGAAGGATGGGTGTAACATTAACCTTTTCCCAGCTGACGGGGACTTCCCTTAACCATCATGACTTTCCACGAATGAAAAACAGCAGCCTCACAGTCACACTGGCATTGCCCTTTGGATCAGTCTGATCTGGTCTTATGTATTTGAATTTATAAGGGCACTTCTGATATTCCCCATTCAATCCAATATTTTTAGAGTACACCTAATGTTTTAGAGAGCAAGTACAATTTGACAGATAACCAAAGCACATTAGCATTTAAAATAAAACATATTAGCTCCGAGAAACACAGAAAAGGCAGCAGAAGTACAAGCTCATCTATATTACACTGCCAATACTTTTGCAAGTAGAATGGAAAGTACTGCACCAGAATTCATCTAGACAACTATAAGAATTCTTTTCAGACAAAATTTTTTTGGGGGAGGTGGGGGAATTTGGTGTATGTGTGGTTTTTTTCTTGTACAGAAACCTTACTGTAGCTTCATGCCGATGAGACTTGCATAAAAGTAGCTAAACTTTCACTAGGCTCTCTTGTTTGAATTCAGGCAGTAGTGTGAACTGTGTTAGTGTATATACTGACGTAAACTAAGATAGATTTGCTGACAGCCATTTTTCGTAAGAGTCCATCCTGCTAGTTTTTTGGCTTTTCTTCTGAGATTGGGAAGAAGGGAACCAATTGGACACATGGATAATCATGGCGTATTATAAATGGGCACCTTTTAATTCAGAATTAATGGAGTTTTCCAGTCCTTCACATAGGCCACATGGGACAACTTCCAGTCATTATGAACAAAGAGTGATTAAATATAGCTATGCTAGTAACTTTCTAGTTCATAATCAGTTTCCTGACTTTTTTCATTTCAATCTACCCCATATTTCTTTTACCTTTTCACCTGCCCTCAGTTTAAGAAACAGGTATGCTGTCAATATTAAAGGATATTTTGATATAAAAAAAGAAAATAATTATGCAATGTCATAACTATATCACTGTTTCAAACTGTAATCTTAATCCACAGATAATAGTTGTAAAATACAATTTAAGCTGTAATTACAACTAGGCTTAATAGACCAGCAATTTAAAATTAACAGAGAATTAGAACAGCTCTAATCTGTTAAATCTTATGACGAGAGTGACTAATTTAGTGGATTGTTTTAAGAATGAATAAGCTTTTTGTGTACTTTGAAACACATTTTACATTTTTTTCTGTAGTAATGCTACAGAAAGACATCTGAGTGAAATAGTGACAATTGTCATATACTTGAAATAAACGTAAGATAGAAAGGCAAGGTTGTTGGAGAGAGATGGCTGGCATCAGCGGCCAAGACAGTCTGAGGTCCTCCCCCTGCCACCTGTAATTCTTACCCTGCAGCAATTCCTTACCTCCTCAGGTGTGGCAGAACAACAGCATGCAGAAGCTTGCTGTAGACCAGATCACTAACTGGGTTGTTTCACAGGTTGCTGAACTGATCTACCTCAAGTCAGTGATCTGGTTTACAGGGCAGCATGGCAAGATGGTGTTCAAACACCCAGAAAGCTTTGCTTGACCACTGAAACAAGTGTCACAGATTAAAGCCTTAGTTTTACATTGTCATGTAGCATTTGTGATCAGCTTCAGCTGCTGACTAAATTAGTACTTATTTGTAGTGATTATAATTGCCAATACAGAAAATAATCACCAAGTTCCTGGAAGTGAAATAAATGCACTAGTTCATCAATACTCATGTGAAATAACAGAGGTGTAAAAGCAGACCATCTCAACTTTTACAGTATTATTAACTTTTATTAATTTTGTAGAATTTGTTTAACCTAGCAATTCTATGACTTTCAAAATTGTCCAGACATAAAGAAGCCAACAGCTCCCAGTTTGCTAATAAGCTGTGATGGAAGGCTTGATTTTTTAAGATATATTTTGGTTGTATCCTCTTCAGGATAGGAATTTTTATTGACTGACATAACAGATCTTTCAATTTATGGCACCATAGAAACAACAAGAATAAAACTGCACACATGCATCCTATGCCTCCAACCCCTTTCTTTTACAGGAACTGTTAACAATCCTACCAAAACCTAGGATATAAACAGAAGTTATTTTAAATTTTTATTGGAGTGAGACAACTCATGACTCCATATAGAAGGCAACTAGGTGGGGGTTTTCTTCCATTTTTTGAAAGTTAAAAAAATTTAAATATTTTGAGCAAGGAGTATTGATTACTGCCGTGGCTTTTGGAGGATGGAGAATGATTTCTAGCAGATTTAGGATGAAACACAGACAGACACATGTCTGGTTTCAGAGCCTAGGCCCTATGCTGGAAATTAGCTTGCAGTTTGACACCTGCTTTCCCTGGAGAATGTGGGCCTAAATTTTTTTTTTTACAATTTTACTGGAATGTCAGAGTTCAAGAATTAAACTAACTATATATGAATATGTTTTTTCCTGTAAACTGTTTAGGGCAAAATCTTTAGGGTTTTTTTTTAAAAGCTAGCATACAGCAAGCATTAATACAAGTAAATTAAAAAAAAAATATGTTAATCCGCTCTTGCTAACATATCCATTTTTGAAGATCAGTATAAAATTGAAATTTTCCCAGTTACAGGAGAAAGGGTGAAATAACAGTGGCTGAATTAAACTGTCCTTTTGCAAAACCTCTCAAATAAAAGGCTATACCAAAAAGATGCTTACAACCAAATGTCTTGCTTTCTAGTCAGTTGTTAAAAAACCCAATTTCTGCATAACTACATTTGGGAGATTCATGTTTGCTCTCAGAGACCGAAAGGAGCACAGTATGGAGAAAGAAGGTTAGATCTGGTTAAAATGTGCCTAGCTAAGGTTAGCTCAGAACCCCCAGAGGAATGATTTTATCTCTTTAGAAGTATTATCAGCTTCTCTGCTTGGAAGCTTCAAAAACTTCTCTGAGCCTCCACCTACAAAAACAGGATTCCTATAGAGTAATCAGATTAATTATTCTGGATGCAGTACATCCACATTAACTGGCCAGACCATCCTTCTCTCCTCACAAACTGCAGATCATCTTTTCCTTGGTTCTGCTGGTTAAACGGTTCTGCTGACCGTTTCACTGTCTCACTCAGTTTTGTGAAATGATACACCCTGAAAAAATTCACACCAAGTTAGAGACCAGTCAAGGCAATAGTTTAACAGACCGTGGAGATTGCAACCTCCAAGGGAAAGGAGGTGGTAAGACTTGGATATCACAAAGCCAGATCAGTCTCTGTGACCATGCCCCTATTCAATACAGGCTGTGGTGGATTGACCCTGGCTGGACACCAGGTGCCCACCAGGCCGCTCTATCACTCCCCTCCTCAGCTGGATGGGGGGGGGGAAATACAATGAAAGGCTCATGGGTCGAGATAAGGACAGGGCGAGATCATTCACCAATTACCGTCATGGGGAAAACAGACTGGACTTGGGGAAATTAATTTAATTTATTACCAGTCAAATCAGAGTAGTGTAATGAGAAATAAAAAATAAATCTTTAAACACCCTCCCCTACCCCTCCCTTCTTCCTGGGCTCAACTTCAGTCCCCAGTTGTCTCCCTCCTCCCTGGCCAGCAGCACAGGGGGACGGGAATGGGGGTTGTGGTCAGTCCATCACATGTTGTCTCTGCCACTCCTTCCTCCTCACACTCTTTCCCTGCTCCAGCGTGGGTCCCACCCACAGGAGGCAGTCCTCCATGAACTTCTCCAACGTGGGTCCTTCCCACAGGCTGCAGTTCTTCATGAACTGCTCCAGTGTGGGTCCTTTCTACATGTCCTTTCCATGGGGTGCAGTCCTTCAGGACTGCTCCAGTGTGGATCCCCCGTGGGGTCACAAGTCCTGCCAGCAAACCTGCTCCAGTGTGGGCTCCTCTCTCCCAGGTCCACAGGTCCTGCCAGGAGCCTGCTCCAGTGCCGGCTTCCCATGGGGTCACAGCATCCTTCAGGTGCATCCACCTGCTCTGGTGTGGGGTCCTCCATGGGCTGCAGGTGGATATCTGCTCC
>NW_008794581.1:4080265-4085878 GCF_000699145.1 Aptenodytes forsteri | reverse complement strand
GGCGTTGGCCGGCGGCGGGTCCGTCTTGGAGCCGGCTGGAACTGGCTCTGTCGGACACAGGGGCAGCTTCTAGCAGCTTCTCACAGAAGCCACCCCTGTAGCCCCCCCGCTACCAAAACCTTGCCACACAAACCAAATACACAGGCTTATCCAGGTTTCATTTTAAAAATTCTTTATAGTAAGGAAGAGTAATGCGTGTGTATTGTAATAGCTATATGTTAATTATAGCATTGCTGTATTCCTTTTGTATACCTATTTTATAATTAGTAATGGTATTGCATTATTAAGAATAATGGGGTTTTGCATTTACATAGTGTTTTTCATCCACTTCATCTAAAAAATACAAATAGGATATTGCCATCTGTATTTTATACAAGTGGAAACTGAACCACAGGGCACAAGACATGGCACAGTATTAAGGCAGACGTTCAATTACAGTTAAATATCTGAATTTCATTCCAGTCACCTACTAATCTTTATATTTAAATTCTAAAAAACAACATTTGTATGACGAGTTGTTTATTACACCGGTGTGCTAAGACACTGCCAGAAGATTTTGTTCCTAAAGCAAAGAATATTTACACTTCCCTGCAAAATATGCTATAAGTGGGACCTAGCAGCTTTATCTAAAAAAAAAAAAAAAGTATATGATACCTTTTTGTCGATATTTCCTATATGAATTCAAGGCAATTTTTTTTTTCTTACGCGCTTAGCTTATTTCACCACAGAATCCTCAAAAGTACTAAGTCTGCTGAAGACTCAATAGCAACGGAACATTCTACATTTGAGAGTTGTAACTGAAAATTATTTGGAAAAATACATTGCTTTTCATTTTCCTGGAACTTGCCTGAGCCTCCTCACAGGAGACTGGAACCTCCCTCGTGAGGTGAGGCTTGAATATGAGAACTACTGCTCCAGCTGTACCCACCCATTAGCCTTGTATTAGCATCTCAGAGCTCTCTGTGTAAAGCACACCAAAATGCACAGAGATCCATAAAATGAAATATAACTTTTTACTTCATGATAAAATGCCACTTTAAGTTAGCTAGGATTCTTAACCTTTCACATCTCTTTTTAAAAACATGTCTTTGCTTTCAAGAATTACTTAGAAAAATAGAATTGTATTCAAAAAATAACGATTTTGATTGGTTTTGTATCTTTGCTTACAAAGGTTTTGACAATATTTTCAAGGCTCTGTTCAGCTGATGGTGGTAGCATTAACCATGTAGTAGATAAACTGTTGTATCTCTTACTCCTTCAGAATGGCACTGCAGTTCTTAACAGGTATCTATGATGATACTGCAGTGAAGTAAGTAATTCTGACATACAGAAAATAATTGGGAGCATCTTATTTTGTCCCTTCATTTCCTGGACTAATAATGACATGCAGTCCTTACAAACCACTGTATTTTATTTTTGGCCTGAATATAAGGGAAGCATGTTGTCTAAGTGCAATAGAAATCATTCAAAATTGAGATAAAAACATAACATTGAAGGTCAATATGGTAAGGAGATAATAAGTATAACTGGATCAGAAAAGAAAATACACGACAATTTAATTAGGAAATAATGTCCACCCACTCCATGTCAGAGAAGATATTTCTGTAACAGTTTACATACCTTGTAAACAGTGGTAAAGTGAGAGAAAATCACTTGCATTGTCTGTACAAGAAATGAACCGATGCTAAAACACGCACATTAGATGATGATAAATTTTGTTCAGTATTATTTACCACTGACTACAGCACTGATAGTAATCCTATTATAATTCAGCACAATGGCACTTAAGAAACTGTACTATATTTTACATATAATCATAAAGTTTCACTGATTTTTTTTAAGTCCAATAAGGTTGAATTTCAGATACAGTGGACAGTCACTAGCTGTTCATACAAATTTTTTTATCATGTCTGACTCATGCAGCAGAAACACATTCCTGCTGCTAGCAATGGAAAAGGAATTCAGCAGATCATCATTCTATAAACCAATTGAAAACATGAATTATTAAAGAGGAAAAAATTGAGTCCTTTAAAAAGTAGAGGTCTGATTAAATGTAGAATATGTTGTCAGATGTAAAACTACAAATCGTAGAAAAAGAAAATATTACAAGAACATACCCATGTAAGTCTCACATAATCTACTTGTAGAATGTATTCACATTAATCATGAACTTCTTTACCACTGCAAACAAAGGGACAGTTATGGTAAGAGCACTGTATCTGTTTCAATATATATTCTGAAATCCTATTGCAGAGAGACATTAACAATCAATAGTGTTTTTTGTTGAATGCCTTTTGTAAATTATGGAATGACTCCATAATTTAATTCTACTAAAATTACTATTAACATGATAAAAGGTGGATTAATCTAGAACTGTATAATTTTGCAGGTTTGATGCTTATCGCCTATTAGGAAGGCTGCTTTTCCAGTTTGCAGAAAGATATTCCTGCAAGTAGCTCCATGGGGACTTATTTTTGATACAGCTTTTTAGTGAGGAATAACACTTTCCAGTTTTGAAAAAACCCCAACACTGTAATCTTATTAGCTGTCTAATTTAGTGCCTTCTATACATAAGCATAATTAAAATGCTTCATTTATTACCTTACAGATGATATTTTTGAGTGTTCTTTAACTTTCCTCTGTTCAGTCACAATTGATTCAAAGATCTACTTTTCTTAGAATAGGTGTGGTATAAATACTAAATTAATTTATAGTATAAAGTAAAATAGAAATCATATCCATTTAAGTATTTATTACAATACAGACTACTACATGGCTTTCAAAATCTGAATATAAACCTAAAGTTAACAGTTACTTGTGAGCATACAGTTTCTGTTTCTTACAGGGAGTATGTATGCTAGAAGGATGTTTCTTTGAACTTTTCAAAATTTCAGTTGCAAGAGCATAGTCTTTCCGCATAGATCGTATTCTTGTTCTGTATATTAAAGCACTGAGTTCAGTCCCGTGGAAAACATTCATCGCAACCCAGCCACACAGAAGAGAAATATCCCGACACACAAAGCCAACCCTCTCCTCTTACCCAGGTAGTTTATAATCTGTCAAGAATGTAAGAACCATGTGTTTGATACTGCAGGTACATGGACAGACACAGCTAAAGCCTGGGCTTTGACACCCCCAGGCTGATGCAGAGCTCTACTGATGAAAAGCAGAGCTGACTGAGATGAAAGGCATTTTGCACCCGCTAAGATCACAATTTCAAGTAACCTCCCACCTGAAGCAATGAGCAAAGCCTCAGTCTATTTCAGAAGCACACTAAAAATCTAGATTCTTGCTAGTGCTATATAATTACTGAATGTAAAAGGGGGGAAGATGTTAAAAACATTCCCATGACTGCCTTCATTTGCAGCTGGAGGAGGAAACAACAGCAACAGTTACTACTTTCCCAGTTGGACAGCATAGGAGCAAGAGAGGAGGGATTCAGCACAGTTAGCGCTCTTCCCACTACCTCCTCTCGTCCACTGTACCACAGCAGCAGATTAAATGAAGCATAAGGCCCAAGAGAGGCTTTGTGGAATTTCTTCCTTTTGTAGCAATAGGGGATGGTGCTACCTTGATTCAAACTTTGTTTCCAAAGTAGTTCCTGAATAATACAACTACGCACCATCCATTGATCTGGAAAAATCACAAAGTGAGAATCTAGGCCATTTTGAACAGTCTGAAGTATAAAGGTACTTCTCCAGTTTGTTTTCCACTCTATCAGTTGAATTATTATCTACTCACTTCAAGCAGAGGAACGTGGGTAGCATCCAAGATATTTTATTAAGGGTACACTTGTATGAAACATAATGACTTCAGTTTGCAGGGGTTTAGGAGCATTTCATTCCTGTAAGACTTGCACAGCGTTAAACCCTCTTAATTTTACTCTGACTTCTACAAACAAGAAAGCCTACAAGATAAAAGCAAACCTCATGTAAACCTAGTTTCACTCAGTTCTCAGTGAAAAAGTATAAAACCATACTGGACTAACAAACACTAGGAAAAATTTCCAAGACAAACAAAAAAAAAGAACTGGCATACTTAATCAAACTCCAAGGCAGGTGAGTTTTGCAGGATTTCAAGTTTTAACAAATCTCTTGAAAAAGGTGTTAGAAAATTCAAGACCATTCAAATTCTAATTGGTAAAGATTGTGCTTTTGGATGAAGTTGGATAAGATGTTTATTCAGAACTAGGCAGTATAATTCTTTGGCTCCTTTCTATTACTCAAAACATATTTGAAGCTTGCTACTCATTGTCTTAATTAGTTTCATAATTTCTAATGAGGGTTTGGATTTCTGACCCCCCCCTCCACTCTGACATATTTCTGCTATTTAAGTTCTCTTAAAGAGACAAAAAAGGCTACTAGGTATTCCACTAATTCAACTGAACCAATATTTCTGGTAGGGCTAACCTTGAAATAACTCTTTTTTAAGTAGGTATTTTTCCTCCCTTAATTCCTTTAAGATCTCACATAAGTTTTAACAGTTTTCTTCAACTTTGTAAAGCAAGATAGAGAGTAAAGGTAAAAATGCTTTTAAAATAAGCTTTAAAATAGTCACTTTGCAGGAAAAGCAATACACGTATTTCAGTTGACTGTTCCCAGGTAGTAAGAAGGCAAATGAATGGAAAGGCTTATGCCAATAGATTTCAGTTAATTTCTATCAAAGCCTCCTAAAACTATTTCTGGATTTTTTTTTTTAAGCCCCCCAAAACTATTTTTTGATTTTTTTTTTTTTTTTTTTTTTTTTTTGAGTAAAGCAGTAGCTCTATCCACCATTGCTAGAATGAATAATAGAGGTTTTTCCTTTCTTGGAAACAGCATTCAAAAGAAAATTACATTCTCCTGTATCATATATTCCAATTACTGGACAGCTTAATTAACATGTACCTAATCTTAACTTTGTCAGACACAGACCAAAATTTAAAAATATAATGCATTGAAACTAATTAAAGTGTCAAAATCCCTAACAAAGCAGAAACTACATATTTTTAAATTAGAAAGTTAGGAATCATTATCAGTCATTTTTTCAATAAATTATTTTTTAAAAAAATAAATTATATAGATGTAAAATATATTAACAAATGATATTTCTAGTAAAAAGTTTTTTAATTAGTTGCTTTTGGTGAATCACAAATATTAACAGTTTGAATAGTAAAATGTAATTTTGCATGTCAGTGGATTACTTATTATTTAAACGAAGGATAGAGGGAAAAGTAGCATTCATTAATGTGGGTAAGTGAGTGTGAATATTGCCAATTTAATTTCCCATCTGTAACTCTCCAAAGTAAAGGCCTTTATTGAAAGATATTAACTTGAGATATAAAAAAAGTTTTAAAGTGTTATTTATCAAAATTGTCATTTCTTACTTGTGCATCTCATACTCACTGAAAATATCCTGGTGATATTTGGCTTCACCAAGGGCAAGTCCTGCCTGACAAACCTAGTGGCCTTCTATGATGGAGTGACTACATCAGTGGACATGGAAAGACCTACAGATGTCACCTATCTGGACCTCTGTAAGGCCTTTGACATGGTCCCCCACAACATCCTTCTCTCTAAACTGGAGAGGTATGGATTTGATGGGTGGACTGTCCGGTGGGTGAGGAATTGGTTA
>NW_008794581.1:4075640-4079472 GCF_000699145.1 Aptenodytes forsteri | reverse complement strand
GTGGTGGATGCCCCATCCCTGGAAACATTCCAGGTCAGGTTGGACGGGGCTCTGAGCAACCTGATCTAGTTGAAGATGTCCCTGCCCACGGCAGGGGGGTTGGACTAGATGATCTTTAGAGGTCCCTTCCAACCCAAACTATTCTATGATTCTATGATATTAATGGCTTTATTTACTAAGCTAAACTCATTTTGGTTTGATAGTCCTCCAGCTAGAACCACTAAGAGGTTTTTCTGCTTTCCTCATTGAATCTTGGGTTGTTCAGCTCATATTTGAGCTACAAGTGAACGTTATTTGAATTGCAATATTTGCCTGTAGCCTGTATAATATATCAGTTTTAGTTATGCTCTGAAAATATGAAATTCATTGGCTGAAATTTCTTTCATATTTGTCAAATGAATCACTTGCATAAGAAGAGTACTGCCCTCCAGAGACAAATGTGAAAGACTCACAGACAACTGTTTGCACAGTAAAATGCCATGTTTTTCAAGTTAATTATTTTACAAAAATGGTGGAATGCTTTGATCCTATCTTAGCACTTTGGCTAGCACCCATATTGCTCTCTTCAACCCTCTCTTTCCTCTCACCGGTATTTTGAAGTGGAGAGGAATAGAGAAGGATTAAATGATTAAAAACTACTTTTCACGCCTTTAAAAAAACCAGAAGCTGAGCTTCTGCTTGATATTTGCTAGGTTTATAAACCCTATAAGGATGCTAGCCAGATTGTGAGTATCCAAAGCAGCAATCACAAAGAGGAGAAACTCTGAAACCATTCCCAGCTGTGTCTCTCTTGGGTCAGTGTTCACTGAAACACTGTTGCCCTGCTTCCCCTCTATCTCATCAATGGAGCCTTACAGAGGCAAGAATAGTAGACTTAGAAATTATTAGCTCTTTTAGAACAGTGTGACTACATGCTGCTTGTACTAACATGTGCAATCAGGACATGTTAAATTTGTACTTGAAAAGGGATTAAGATGGAGTCAGAGATACTGGAAACTATCAGTGCCTAGACATTATTGTTAGAATGTGATTAACATTTCAGGATTAATGGGGAATACTTTTAAGACTTTATCTTTGCATTTTAGTTACTGGTAGTTTGAAGGTTGTGGGTCTTGATGTTTTTAAAAGTGAACCCTTTAAAGAAAGAAATGTTCATATATTCAGTATCATTAGGGTGTTCATGAACAATACAGCAGCTTTCCATAAATGTAAAAAGTTGGTCATGAATACTTTCCCGAAAACTTGTGTAATCTACATCCTTGTAGGAAGCAATGAATATCTACCTACAGAGTAAATTAAGTACAAGTTTATTTTCTTACAATCTGCTAGGTATCATAAAATATGGAGCACTAAGTTCTGTCCTCAGGTTCTGCAAAGGAGCAAACAGCTCATACTTCAGGGAATCAGGACTTTGAGTGCCTGATCACTCAGGCAATGAAATAATCTGGTTTGGATCTTATTCATGATGGATAGCTAATATTCATTTAATGCCAAAGGAAAAACCACCACCTGTAGCTCAATACTTACGATTTCTCTAACTGAGATATAGTACTGGGTAAGAAATCATAATCCACTTACTGCTTTAATTACTGAAATAATTGCTGACAGTAAATGCTGTCATAAATAGAAAGTGTTAGGCAGTTTCAGTTGAAATCATCGAGAGAAAAAAAATGCAACTATATCCTCTAAGTGAAGTTCATATTCTTAGTTCATACTCTTACACCATTCTACTGGTAACAACAATATTCCTGCTTTTTCTTTTATCCAGGCTACCTTTTCCACAGCTTTTTTTGCATTCTTCAGTAAGCTGTGACATGCCCTCTTAATTCTTAGTTAAGCACATCATATAATAGATATGTCTATGTTTAAGTAACTATGCAGCTATTAAGCATCATACAGGTCTTGATCTTTCCTATGGAAAATGCTATACAAGAGAGGAATGATGGTAATTTAAACAATTTCAACAGCATCATTTACTTATTCTCATCACAGTTCCTTGGTGCTCTGTGTTACTTCAGTAATACTCTGTGCACATTGTATTAGCCTTGACACAATGTGGAAAACTGGTAGCATAGCTTTTCCATGAGATTTCTTTGCTTGTCTTCACTGTGCTTCTTGGCAAAACCCTTACCACAATTAATCTTGGCTTATAAATTTAACTTTCTGTGTTTTGCAGAGTGAGAAGATTTCTCCAAATATCTTCAAAATTTTTTATGCAGTGTAGGGTTTTTTTGTAATAACTTCCTAAGCTATCTGTATTTTTTAAAGTTATTTTAATTTATAATTAAACAAACGAGATAACACTTACTGAATTCCTTGTGTTAAAGCTGCCAGTCCTACCTCCTGGGATGACACTGGTGATTGGCAAAAAAATTTTTATTATTGGATTTCTAAATAGGATTCAAAACCAAAAGAGAGCACCCAAAACAATTCCTCTCATTGTAATGTTAATAGCATCTCATGAATTGGTGCAAAAGACAGTAGCAATTGCTACTGCTGTATTACAGGACTACCATGAATATAACTTCTCTTATCCCACATTATCATCAGGACTCATCAGAAAGCATTCTAGAGAGGCTTTGCAAATTTTTTTTTACTGACTATGCTGGCACTCTGAACCTGAAAAAAATGTTTCGTTGTCAATTGCACTGCAGCTTTTCAAAGGTCTAAATTCAAATTTAAAAGTTTTAGGCTTGGATCTCTCTGACTTCAATCATTCTTAGCTACCTACCTGCCGGTGGAACTTATTCAAGCAAACAAGCAGAAACCTCAAATGTTCTTAGAAAACTGCAATATCTACAATTGTATTTCAATTATCTTTGAAATACATGTTCTTTGACTTTACTATCCTAATTATCTTGGGCTACTCCCACTCAATCCTCTCAAAATATCTTGAAAAGGTTAGTGTTTACTTTTCTGGATTTTGAAAGGTCAAAAAGGTCTGTTGTTCACCTTTACTTGGTCTTTGGTAGATTGCTCTCACTACTATTTTTAACAGTTGTTTGGGTTTTTTTTCCAAATTCAAGGTGTCTCAAAGATAAGCAAAATAACCCAATATCGAAGTGACTGTCCTCAAATATAGGGAAAACTCTTACATCTAGCAACTCCTAGCAATTCCTCACCTTTCTTGGAAATTGCAGATTTCACATCTGTCAGCAAGTATTGTGTAAGGGCAAGCATGTATTTCAAAGAGCATCAAAGGAATAATGGATCTTCACCTCAGACTGTAATTGAAATGCCACTTACGTTTGAACTGGGATTCGGGATGCTCAAGTTCTATTCATGGCTGTAATGGAGATACCAAAAAGTGCAACAGCCATGATTCCATTACTCAGTAGGGCATTTGGCAAGAAGAAAAATTCTGAGAGGTCAGGTCATCAGAACCACAGAAAAGCTTCTAATACAAATTCAGTACTAACCAGTGTTGAAAGAAATCTAACACTAGAGTATATTCACCTGCAATGATGTAGCTGATTTTCAGGTTAGCAATTTCTACTTTATTTTATGTAATACTTCTCTAAGAAACAATGACAGAGTACATCTAGCCTCTGGTTTATCCAGGAAATCAATGACAATCATCTGAAATACGAGCATGTTAATGAAGAGCTTAAAGATTTTTGAACTACCAGAGAAATCAACGCTGCTTATTTTATGTTATTATCTTAATACTGGGATTTTAAAGGCTTTTTCTATACCTCCTTCATTTTTGGTGATTTCTTCCTCTACTACAAAAAAAATAGAGTCATAGAATCATAGAATCGTTTAGGTTGGAAAAGACCTCTAAGATCATCAAGTCCAACCATTAACATAGCACTGCCAAGTCCACCACTAA
>NW_008794581.1:4048364-4072766 GCF_000699145.1 Aptenodytes forsteri | reverse complement strand
TGGATTTAACTCCATTCACCACAACTCTCTGGGCCCGGCCGTCCAGCCAGTTCTTTACCCAGTGAAGAGTACGCCCGTCCAAGGCATGAGCAGCCAGTTTCTCCAGGAGAATGCTGTGGGAAACGGTGTCAAAGGCTTTACTAAAGTCTAGGTAGACCACATCCACAGCCTTTCCCTCATCCACTAAGCGGGTCACTTTGTCATACAAGGAGATCAGGTTGGTCAAGCACGACCTGCTTTTTGTAAACCCATGCTGACTGGGCCTGATGACCTGGTTTTCCTGTACGTGCTGCGTGATGGCACTCAAGATGATCTGCTCCATAACCTTCCTTGGCACTGAGGTCAGACTGACAGGCCTGTAGTTCCCTGGATCCTCCTTCTGGCCTTTCTTGTAGATGGGTGTCACATTTGCTAACCTCCAGTCCACTGGGACCTCCCCGGTTAGCCAGGACTGCCGATAAAGGATTGAAAGTGGCTTGGTGATGCCAGCTGCCAGCTCCCTCAGTACCCTTGGGTGGATTTCATTCAGCCCTTGTGTGTGGTGTGTGTCTAAGTGGTGTAGCAGGTCGCTAACCTGTACCTAATATCATAATTCTGTAAGTTTTTAAATAATTGTTGTTTACTTTAAGCTAGTATGTCATTTATACTTAACAGGGAAAATCTTAAGATCTTTTTTTTCTCTGTTTTCAATTAAGGTTAAATTTACAGAACAGTCTCCAGAGGAAACCCCAGACTACTGATGACTTTACATTAATCTCCCACACAGCTTTTAGTACCTCTGTGTAGGCTGCATCCTGTCCCCATTTAATTAAACAGGATTTTGCTACCATCTCTACGTGCAGAACAATCAGGCTTTGCAAATATATTCTACATCAAGAAATTTTAGCATCAAACATAAAGATGACAAAAGCATAGTTATTGTCCAAATTTATACCCATTAATCTGTGAATCAAATAGCACAATTATATATTCATATTTGATGAAGAGGAGCAATTGCTGCTGATTCATGCATACATAATAAATGAAGCATCTCAAAAGAAATATTTAGGGCTAAGGATTATTTCATGCATTTTACTTTTGCAATTATAAAATCAGATTAGTCCTTTGACTGAGGAAAATTACTAGGATGACATCAAGTTTTACTACTGATTATTGAATATCTTGCTGTAGTTCTTTCTGTATATACAAAAAAAAGTTGTGCTATTCACACCTGTATTTACGTTACCCAAGAAAAAGCTGACAATTATTTTTCCAGAATTGCATAAAAGTTTCTGTAATTTCATTGTCATAAAATGGCTTGGAAACCATGGTGCTGAATATCATATAACTTACTTGATGCATTGTATAAGTTACTTGATACAGTCTACTCAGTATTCTCCATCAATCATGCATGTGTCCAGTGGTGAGGATTTCAAAACATATTGAACTCAGGTCTTCTGCCAAAGATGAGGATTAGTTACAAAAATAATGCAGAACATTTGAAAGAGAACTATCTTACATTGTGGCAGACCAAGAAAAACAGGATACGTATGATTAACAGATGTTTTAGACAGTGATAGTGATTATAGTAAACACTTGTAAGCATCAGAAAGATGTAAACATCTGGAGGAGAAAGGAGATATGAGCCAATACAGAGTAACAGAAGGAAACTAATGAAGGAGCAAGGACTAAGGAAGGACTGCAGCAAGGTTGCAGTCAGAGAAAGACACAGCTCCCTCAAACTTTTCAGACAAAGTTGTGATAAAAATCCAATTGCTCGAGTATAAGACTAGATAAAAGCAGCTGAAAATCTGCAGTACTGATTTGTCTCCATTGAAGTCTCAATTTCTGCATGGTCAATGAATTTCAGATCATACATAGCTATCAAAAATTATCTTATCACCATACATTTATTTTCTGTTAGGGACATGCAGACATGTCTAGCATGTTAGACCTGATAAGGCCACAGGCTGTCATAATGAAACCTTTTATTGTAGAGTCTGTGAGATTCTGCAGCCACCTATTCACACATTTCTCATCGTCAAACTGTTGCATTTAATCACCCTGTCACCTATACCAGAAAAAAGACCGGAGTTACTTTGGAATTAAAGAAAATTATAGTTGAGAAGAGATGTGGCAAGAGAGAACAAAATGAGACCATTACATAGCCATTACCTGAGATTGCACAGAAACTTACTTTGTTGAAAGTAATAGTAGTCAACCAGATCTTACTCTATCACATGGAGTAGATCCTCTGATAAGGCCCACATTTTTATGCTGCACTCAGAAGTTCAAGCAACAGACCTATGAAAAACATCTCATAAAATTGGTTCACTGCTGGGAAAGAGGTAGAACCTGAGTTACAGCCTTTCATACCTTGGCTTTTCTATTTTCTTTGCTGTTACAAGAACTAAAAATTATCTGCCCATATATTTTTGCAAGATAATTTTGAAGTCCTTTCTTTTAATTTCCATTTTATAGACATTATGCCTTTTAAAGAAGACCATTTTAAAGAAAGCAAAAATTATGACATATTTAAGTCCCAAGAGGATCTGATCCGTTTACTTTTCAGACAACTAATGTCGAGCCTTCATCTGAAGTGAAAGGGAAAACTGTAAGTAGGATGTTTAAAAGAATCAGAAGAAAGTTTGGAGGCTTAGCCTAGAAACAGAAAAAGAAAGTCAGTAGATAAGTGAATGTACTCAACAGGCTGTTCTCAGAGAGTACACCTAATGTAAAATACGTATGTGGAAATCGCTTTCTATGCTTGATCATTTCAAAGTATCATTTTGATTACAATTGTGAAGAAATCAACTTCCTCCTGTTTCCAGAAAATCCCGTTTATTCCCCTGTATTCCAATCTGGAATATTATTCATTGTCTGCTCTATGAATTTTCCTCTTAAATTTTTTAATGGGACTTAACTCAAAGCATCATCTCAATAACTTCAAAACTTACTTTCTGCATTTGAGCTTTCTGTTTAATAAAAAACTATATTTTTCAAATCAAAAAAATTGCTCCAGAGTGAAGAGGAAAAAAAGTTTCATCTGTAAGAATACAAAATAATTTTTTGCTCTAAATAAAGTTTCAACAAAAAATTATGTCATTTAATGAAATAGCATTTTGATAAAAGTGTTTTATTATAAAATGTTCATTCTATTCCAATAGTGTGTAATCCTGCAAAAGAAATGTCTTATCACCACTATCTAAAATATTCTATATATATTTGGATGTGATATTGTACACTATTTAAACAGCAACCCTTAAAAGTGTTAAATGTTCAAATTCCAAAGTGAGATTTGGAATCTGCATTAACGGCATCATTTGCTAGTAATATGAAATGTTACTGGAAATATGTTCAAAAGTTATAAAGTAAATTTGTAATTCTAAATCTGTACTCACCCAATCATAAAACAAATGAAGGCCTTACTATGCATATGCTTATATACAAATATAACTTTATTAGTAAAGTTATGATTACTAACGGTCTGAACACAGATGAAAATTCCGCAGACTCAAGTTGAAGAAACGCATATTATGAATAGATGACAATGGTCTAGAAAAGAGAAACTATTACAATCCATTTTATGTAAGAATGGCCATACTTAGCCAGAGCAAGAGTCTTTCTAGCCAACATCCTTTAACCCGTACTGGCCATAAGCAGGTACCTGACAAAAGAAAGAACAGAACAGGCATAGTTGATGTGCTTACCAAGGCAGACCTTCCCAAGTAACCTCCCAAAATCCACCAACTTTCTTCTCAGAGGATTTCCTTAGCCAGGTATGTTTTAAGTTATAAATAGAATAAGGCTCTAAAGTAGCATCCAATTTTATTATGAATTGTGTGTACTAATTGTTAGGTTATGTGATAATATGCTTGTCTCCACACAAGATTGTACTGAAGCAAGAGAGGTAAGGAATGCTGACAACAGCTTAATTCGCTACATAGCCCAGATCCTTTGTCTGTGCACCACCTTGTCGCTTCTGCTGATTTAGAGAAAGGAACGCATGAGAAAAAATATAGCCTGTAATCAGCCTTAATAGGGAAGATACAACACTGACTGTGCACACAGACCTGTAGAAAGATTGGGTCATGTAAATGCTCAGAATTAATATGCTTCTACTTTGATTCTCTCTCCCGGGCATGCATTGACTGCTCAGATGCCAGGCACTATTCTGCACACAACCACACGAGGTGCCTTTGAGCTGCTCTATGCTCTCCTTCAATGGTTCACCATGTTCTTCCAGGCCACGACAGCTTGGACGGAATTGTCCTAAAGGCTGGATTCACCCACAGCTGCTGGCTTGATCACCCTCTTTAAGTGATCATTATCTTTCCCTCAGCTTTATGTGCCTGTGATAGTCCAGTAGGTTTCTTGTTTGCATTTATAAGCTGCTGCTGTAGGGATGATCGGCATGCAAATCAGAAAGAGCCCAAGACATTTTCAATAGTGAAGCTAATCTAAAGTGACAATTTCTAACATGAAAAAATCCTCGTAAGGAAGACACTATGTATTCCTCTAATTGGATAAGCTTTCTGATTTCTTTTGTCATCTCTAAATTGACATTAATATGACATAGTTAAAAAGTATACATTAAGAGATTATTTTGTTATGCATTTCTCTTCACACTGCATTTTCAATAGTGAATCAAACATTGTGTGTGGGCTTGGGTTTGGCTGATTGCCCAAAGAAATATTTTAACAAAATAACTATTTTACTGATTAACTGCTCAAAAAAAGACAATACCTGAAAAGTATAAATCTTTTAAAAACTATTAACATAATACCTCCTCCACTTATGGTACAGAAAGTAAAGCTGAACTTAATGCATTCCCAGCCTTCCCCTACCTCACTGCAACCTTAACCAATTACAATTAGAAGCAGTCTTTCACTTTTTGAGCTTTCCCTTGCAAGGTGAGCCATTGCAGCTGTAGGCCTTGGCACCAATAGTCATCTAAGCAGATAAGTGAGCAACAGACTAGGAAGAATTATCAGGAGAAACCATTTAAAGAGATCACTTAGCAAATGTCCAGTCTCTTTACACCTACAATCAAATCAGCTATGAAACAAGAAAACAGTCTCTCCTACTTTAACACAACAGCACCAAATTATGTGAATGCAAAACCAGAGAACAGAGTGTAGTCACATTAAGAAATCCCTCCTTTTTATGGAATGCGTACAGGAATGTAATAATAATTGAAAGTTAAAATAATATTTTATCATAAAGATCCTACATAATCAGCCAGTGACTCACTTTCCTGTAGTATGCTGGATAAACTGATTAAGGGCTTAGAAACAATAGTAGGACACCAAATTGGCTGAACAGGGAGCTTCTGATAGAGATGAAATGCAAAAAGCAAAAGTACAGGAGGTGGAAGAAGAAACACATTTCCAAGGAGCAATACGGAAGTATCACCTGGCTTTTCAGGAATGGCATCAGTAAAATCAAAGCTCAGCTGGAGATGGACCTGGCAATGGAGATGAAAGGCAACAAAAAGGTACATCAAAGACAAAAAAAAGAAAAAGGAAAATGTGGGCCTGCTGCTGAATGGAGTAGGCAACCAAATTATGAAGGACATGGAAAAGGATGAAGAACTCAAACCCTTCTTTGCCTTATTTTACTGGAAAGGTCTGTTCTCAGGCCTCCCATGTCACCTTGTCCAGAAGGGAAGTTTGGGGGAGTAGAATATACCACCCACTGTAGGGAAGGATCAAGTTAAGTTCTGCTTAAGTAAATCAGTCACATTCAAGTTCCTGGGACCACGTGGGATGCATCCAATGGTGCTGACAAAGCTGGTCAATGTCATTGTGAGACCATGTTCTGTTTATCATCTTTGAAAAGTTGTGGTGATCAACAGAGGTCCTCAGTGGCCTGAAAAGGTCTGATGGTAAGACCATCTTTAAAAGGGAGAGGAAGAGGAGCCGGGGAACTACAGGCTGCCCCAGCCTCATCTTAGATCCTGGGAAGGTTATTGAGCAAGTTTTCTTGGAAGTCATTTCTAAGCATATGAAGGACAAGAAGAGATTGGGACACACAGCATAAATTTACCAAGGGCAAATCATATGTGACAAACCTGATTCTCTTTCATGAAGAAATTCCTGGCTCTGTGAAAGACAAGAGCAGCAGCAGCAAGGTTTTTGACACACTTTCACTGAAATCTTATAGCCAAGCAGGAAAGATATAGACTAGATGAGTGGACTACAAGGCAGACAATAAACTGGTTGGACCATCAGGCTCAAAAGGTTTGGTTCCAAATCTAAGCAGCAGCTAGGTAAGAACAGAGTTCCCCAGGAGTTAACACTGACGCCAAGACGGATTAACACCTTCAACAATTATCTGGACAGTAACTTGTAATGCACCCTCAGCAAGTTTGCAGATGACACCAGAATGGTGGGAGCATCTGATACACTAGGGCTGCCATTCACGGGGCCTTGGCAAGTTGGAGGAATGACGTGACATATAAAGTTCAGCAAAGGCAAAAAATAACCTCAGCTCACACTGTTATCTGCTGTTACCTGACTTTAAAAAAGTTTATCTCAAACTTTATCTGCCAATTGCACAACCTGCAGTCAAAGAGGGCTATACCATGTTTTAGATTTTTTCAGATATATCTATTGGTTAAAAGTAACTGTTTCAAAATGCCTATTTTAAATAGTAGTTGTACATTTTTTCTTAAACTAGAAAATACATGCACACATACACTATTCATCCACAATTTACAGTAATGCCTGTTTCCAGTTTATGCCATATAAATAATAATTTCAAAGGGCGAAGAGGTCATTTTTATTACTGAAAAATTAGAAATTTTACCACTGCTGAATAAAACGGTAGCATATTCTGATTTTTAAAAAGGATTTCACAATGGTTAATGCTGGACTGGACACAGTACCTGCTGTCTTCCATAGTCTACCTGTGCATCAGATATAAATCATCCACTTAATGCTAAGCATAAGTTAAAATAATCCTTTTCTTTGGGAGATGAGGGACTGGAGATAAGTGTGAGAGCTGAAGTCTTCCACAGGTATTAAGAATTACTGTTATGCAAGTATTCTGGTATGGGACCTGTCATCTTCACAGTTTCCTGACTTCTCTTCACCACCTAGTCAATCCAAGTCTTGACCAACAGAAATATTTTTAAGTTGTTCTCCAAAATGATTCCAGAATACATATAGCAACATTGAAATTATTGATGCTGGTCACCAGAACAGAAGACTCTCCTAAAAGCCAAGGCTTGGATGCCACAAAACATTAAGGCTTCTAACATCCACTTAACCTCACAGATTCCTACTGGTTTTTCCCACTGATAGATCTGAGCTTAAATGCTGACCCAATTTTGGTTTCCACACTAATTAAATATGCTTTTCTTTGTAACAGATACTGCAGTCAGATAGAGTTCGATAAGACTGAGTCAGTATGATAGAAACATAGGTTCAGTGTGAGTCCGTGTGCATAACAACAGTTACATGTTTAACTCCTACTAATAACAATTAAAAATCTTCTCGGACCTGGTCAGTAAAATTCTCCTTGACATACTAAGTTTATTTTTAAAGGTTGAGATAAACTTGGGGCATATTTTTTTTTTTCTCAAGCTCCATCCTCAGCTTTCTAACAGGTAGTATAGGCTAGACACAAAACCAGGAGCCAAAAATTCTTGAATTCTGTTCATAGTTTGATTACTGGTTCATTCTGTAGCCTTGGCCAGTTGCACTACCCCTTTGCATGCAAGTTTTCCTACGCATAAAATGAAAATAACACTACTTGCTCACTAACTGATCTCCCAAAGGTAACATGAGGATTTGCTCATGTTTATAATGCATTTAAAATAAAGAAATGTGCAATAGAAGTGCTAAGAAACATTGTGCTGTTATTAATTATTCTTAACTGGCAGGTGAGCTGCTGTTGAAAACAGCCTAGGCCCATGAGAAGCTTCCTGAGAAGAGTTACAGCTTGGCAGTTCCAAAATCAAAATTCTGAGTTAAAAAATAAATGCAATAGCAAATTTTCTTTTTTTTCTGTTTCAGCACTATGTAAGCCATAGTTCCCACTTATTTTCACTACATACACTACCCTACTGAGTTGCAAATAAATAAATCTGAAGAGCAGCTTTGCCCCAGCTTTTATTTTTATTACATGTTACTCAGCTAAGGTCCAATCTCCTTGCTTTCATCATCTTTCTGTAACACCCAGTTCCTTAAAACAACAACCAAAATTTAGAATTCTAGCTGTTGTTTTAAAAATACTTTGCTGGTATAGTAAGTGAATAACTGCAAAATTATGGCTCAGGATTCACACATTTCAGTCATCTAACGTTTGAAAAAGCTTTTCTTGCCCTGACTACAGAAGACAAAATCTAGTCTTTGAGGTATTACTCTGACAATGGGAAGACAATAAGCAAGCAAGTGGTAGACATTAAGACACATTTAGTTTGAAATTAGGACTCTTAGTCTGTATTGCCATAGTATCAAACTTACATTGATGATGTTAATAACAATTTTCTAATATTTCCTTTCAAATACAGATATTAAAAAGTTTAAGTGCATCTTTAGGGGCAGAAAGAAAAACTGGGAATAATTTTAAATCAAGTTTTTATCTGATTTCCAATATAGAGAGTTTTGATTGCTTCTTTAATGGATAACAAAACACAGACGTTTTTAAGCAGTACAGTGTCTATCTAATCCACAGAACTTAACTTAAGGAAAAACTGATAAATTAGGACAGAAGGAACATTGCAAAAAAGATACTTCAGAAATTAACTATCATGTAAGTCATTCTTGTAGCTCCCTAGAGTTTCATAAACACACTAGTATACACACTTTCAGTTGTACATAAACAATACGAAAGCAATTTAAAATAGATCTTATGTTGTACAATTATAATAATCTCTCCCAAATGATGCTTGAGCAAAGAATAGGGGAAACAGTAAGAAGAGACACTATATACTGAATTACAAATAACAAAAGGAAACACAAAAAATATTTTATACATTTTTGTACTGAAAGTCTTTCTAACCACATCTCAACTCCAAAATAACTTTTTGCTTTCAAATAACCCTTTTAATGAAATCTTCAAGTACATGATATACTCTTACATTTCTGAAGTTTATATCCAATGAACATGACACTTCCCATCATATTATGTCAGTCACATGTATTAAGAGGACAGAATAATCACAGCCACAGCTGGGGTAGTTTGCTCCTTTGTCACTGGAAAAGCTACCCTTTAAAGGGAAAATAAAAGACTACATCAGCCTCTGACACCTTGGATCTGTACCACTGAGAGTGGGGTATGTACATGTGCCATTGCACTTCATAGAGTCCAACAAATGCTGGTCCGGCCAGCTCAAGAATATCTATATCCTATCCTATCTTCTCCTATCCCATCTCTTCTTCTGAGTTAAACAATGCAAAGAGATAGTTTCTATAACAAAACTGACTGAAAAGACCCATCATATTTCATGAAGCTTTGGACAAATCAATACCATCGTTACATATAGATTTGACCAACTGTCCTAAATCATATCCAAGTGTTTGAAGGAAGAAGTCAAATTTATGGTACCACACTTACTATCATAATATAAATATTTGCTTGAGTATTGAATCAGGGTGGGAGTTGTGGCTATTGGGCAAAACAAATATAGAGGAAAGTAAACCTTCTTTGAAATAGTTATTATAAAGGAGGTAAGATCAAATACCTTAAATCTCCTGCAACAAATAAGTTCCCATGTATAACAGTCCCCCACCCTTTTAATACCAGCTGCTTTGGCAAAAGCAAAAGTATTCTGCTGTCATTCCCTTCCTTTCTGTGCATACCATCTTAAATGGCAGCATAGCTGTTACCTTTATCAAAACTGTTGGTAAACTTAGTTACAGTTATTTGAGGAAAACTGGCAAAATTTAAAGCATGTGGTCCCATGCACACTCCAAATATCCCAGCTTACAGTAAAATATCACATTTAATATTTTTTATATATGGGCTAAATATATTGCTTATTTAAAAAAAAAAAAAAAAAAAAGGAAGAACTGAAATATCAAAAACAATTGCCAGCCTGTTTCTAATCCTCCCCATAGAAGGTCTGGCAATTGTTACATTTCATAAATGTAACTGTTGCTACCAGCTGCAGGCTCAGTCTATCAATTTGCAAGCACTATCAATTTATAGCTCATGTTAGCAATTTTGCATGTGAAACTTCAATGTAAGACATAAATCCTTCATCTTAATGATGATCTTTATTATTGTCTCAGTTTAACCTGGGTGAAAAAAATCAGAATCTGGCTCCCTGTATGCATGGAAAGAAATCAGAAGGGTGAAAGGAATGACAAGACACTGTGATGTCTCCTTGGAGTCAGAAGAGTAAGAGTTTACAAAGTGTGAAATTTTAGAAAAACATTGCTGAATATTTACTCTCTAGTTTTTCATCTACTTTTCTGTTGTTTTTTTTTTTTTAAATAGAAGCTTTGTTTGAATTAGTGTAGCTCATTCCTCTACAAAGCTAACATAAACCCAGAAAGAATCCTGAGACATTGTAAAGATAAAAAGAGAGAGAAAAAGGGAGTTAAAAAGGGAGTGTGTGTGTGCGCACGTGCATATGTGCATGTTTAGGAATAGAATGCATATTTTATTTTAAAAACTACATCCACTGTCATTGTTTTTAGTTTTGCACATTCCAGGTATTTATATTACAGCATAAGATGCTTTATAATGCTATCCTTGGGATCTTTTAGCATATTCCTCCAAAAACATACATTTATAATTCAAGATGTTTTCAGTGGTGAAATTCTTCCTTCTCAGAATGAGTTTCTATGACCCAAATGCCCTTCTACCTTCACCTACCCACTGAAGACAGAGAATCCTCCTGTCTCCCACCCACACTTTGGTTTCCTTTCCTCAACTGCACATTTCCATACATTCGAAGGCAATGGAGGTAAGCTCTATTTCCACAGACATAATAAGTAAGTCCCCTAAGTTTGTGTATTTTCATGCAGACAAGAAGCCGGATAAAAGGATAGCTTTCTCCAGCTGTTCAGCTGGCATTACAAGCACGTAAATGGGAAATGCATAGCTGCTTGAGAGAGCTAACAACTGAAAAATGGCACTAAACATCTAGAGAAATTTAATTTCCTGAACAATATTCTTCCTGTAGCAGGAAGTAATTGCTCTTTAGCTAAGAAAGAATCATAAAAGCTAAAGATTTTATACTACAAAGAAACATCAAAATTATAATTGCTTCTGCTGTTGTGTTCAGTTTTGGTTTGTTTGTTTGTTTAAACAGCCTGGCAACTCCATTCAACAATCTGTAGATCTGCTGTTTCCCTGTCACTCTCAGAAATAAACTTACTTGTAGATAAATCTTGTTTTGTCCAGTTTCAAAACACATTCTACCAACCACAGGAATGAATGGCATAGGCAGGATACAAAGTTAGTTCTTAGTGCCCAGGACGGATTCTTAGCCACAGAGAAGCCTCTCGCAGAAACGATCACTCTCCGAGTACAATAGATAGCTATCCATAATAACCAGTATGTTTTAAGTCTGTTATTTATTTGAATACCCTTCAAACTGTCTTGCTCTTGCATATTTGAATCCAGCCTAGAAAATAATGCAGTCTCCAGAAATCTAGAATCACTTAGAGTTTTCCATAGGACAGAAGTAATGTTTTTCATTCTGCTTTCTGACCTTTTAGCACATCAAGAGCATACATATTTTTTTTCAGTCAGTGTTACTAAAGTTAACAGAACACAGAGCACCTCCTGTGTATTACACAGTTTACACAGGGCATCCCAAATACTACTGAAGTTTCAAAGCCAAATACTCTGAAATTTAGAAAGGCCAGGAATGTGAACTGTAATCATTCCACCTATACTTATTTTCCTTCTGTATCTCAGACTCATCTTCTCTCCAGCCTCCATGGATAGAAAACAAAAAAATCAAGACACCAATCTATCTTCAAAACTTTACTAAATGACATCATATTTATCTCTCCAAATAATATTTATATTTGTAGCCAAATACTCTGAAATTTAGAAAGGCCAGGAATGTGAACTGTAATCATTCCACCTATACTTATTTTCCTTCTGTATCTCAGACTCATCTTCTCTCCAGCCTCCATGGATAGAAAACAAAAAAATCAAGACACCAATCTATCTTCAAAACTTTACTAAATGACATCATATTTATCTCTCCAAATAATATTTAAATTTGTAAGCAATCTAAATGTTTACATGCTTTTATGGATGTAGTCAGTGTTTCTATGAGAATGTTTCAAGAACTGGTCTCACCTATTACAAAAATAAAGATATCCACATGGAAATAAGATTTGGGAGGTGATATTAAATTTAAAGTTAGTATTAGATGTTTTTTGCCATAGCACCCTCATGAATACTTACGTTTTTTCTCATGTACTACAAGTCCTACATTCTTTTCACAGCTACATTATTCAGAATACGGTAGTCTTTCTGAAGATATGTCCAAAAGTTCTTAAGTCCTGCATTTCAGCTCTCAGTGTGTTCATCTTTTCCTTATATATTCTCAGGTTACCAAATGGCTGCACTGCCTTCAACATTGTAAGCAACAATTTCATACTAAACAATTCGCATTTTGGAAAATGAAAACAGAAAATAGGATGGTATCAGAAACATTTAAGAACAGGAAAGGTTACTCTAGAAAACATGCATGATATAAGAAGTCACAGATACAATATGAAGAAACTATAATACAAATCACTATAGCCAAATATGTTCAACTCTTTACATTACAAATAATGTAGATATACAGGAGCAGGCAAAATCCTCTCATGATTCTTTGAAACTTGTTTTGAAACTGTAAAGAATTTTATGTGTATAAAAAGGGCCCTATCTTTATTATAATTAAAAAAAAATGGTTATTCAAGTCTCCAGAAGTTTTCTGAATATAAAGTATTAGTAATGTTCAGAGAAAATGTTGTCTAGTGTTCATATCTGGGCATGACCAAAAGGTTTACAACCAGTGTTATCAAGTGTCAATCACAAATTTACATATTAATATTTTATTCTTCTTTTTCACTTATTTAGAGGATTTAGAAAATAAATAAACTTCTGTCCTAGAAGCAGCATCTGCTGCCCTGCACCTGCCACTGAAAATGACGAATCAAGAAGAAATTGCTGGACCTTACCTGCTGGACTCAGCAGATGTAATGGCAATCAGAGGAGGAATCCTCAGTGGAAGAGTTGTGGGCCTTGGGATATTGTCGGTATCATTCTTTTTATCCCAGTCTGCTTGTTCTAACTGCCTGAAAGCCAGCGGGGGAAGCTGGATGGTACGGGACGATAATCTCCGCACAAGATAGGGCTCCATTCCCTGGAAAGACTCTTCGTCCTCAGTGCAGTGATGCAGAGCTTCTTCTGAAACCTATGATCAAGCCAAAAAAATACCCATCATGTAAGAAAATACCTATAATGTTAATTTGATAACTCTTTTAATTTCTTTCCATAAGCTAGTGTCTTATAAATGTTATTTATACTTTATTATCATTATTGAGAAAATGAAAAAGAATGAAAAAATGCAGTAAAAAGTTTCTAGGGTTTAGATAATTGGGGGTTTTAAAAGCAAACAGAAAGCTATTTTATGATGAGATTAACACACTGCTATCTAAAATATGTACTCATACCTGTATAGGGGACAAAAGCGCTCTGCATTAGACAAATTTATTTCCCACAATATGCTTGCTTCCCTACAAGATATCTACCTATTGGAAGAAGCGAGAGGCCAAATACCAATAATAAAGTAAAATAAAAATAGTAGTCAGAGATTTGCAACTATACACCTCTCGACTGAAAACAGGAGAAAATTCACCTTAAATTCTCTCAGCTGTCCCAACTCACATCTTTCTCTCTTGCTCACAGTAATTTCATGCTAATAGTAAGTGATGAGTACTTAAAACAACCACTGTAGTGCTTAGAAACAGTGAATAATTAGAACGTCTGAAGCTCAGGCCCTAATGAAATCTTAAGTCTAAGCATTAGTAAACATTATTTTTAATTTAATAATCTAAACCACTGGTGGTATTCTCTGGGTCATAGAAGAATGGCAGACAATCCACGAAAGAAATCTTCAACTGATACTGATTTAAAGGGGAGAAAATTTCTTTAGAAAGTTTTTGGAACTTTTAACAAACAGCTCACCATTGTGAGAGAAAATTTTCAAAGAACACGGCATATATAGCTATATATTATTCCACTTAGGTCAGGCATCAATAGCTTCATAGTCCCAACCAATACGTGAGACTGGTACATCGAGTATTTGCCTCTGCCAAACTAGAGTTCACATGTATATTATGGTATACATGGTATACAAAATAAAGCAAGCTAGACTATGCCCACAATTTACAATCACACCTCCAGTTACAACACAGACATGGCCTTCAGTTTGACCTGTCTCATGAGGACTGATGCACACCTGCAAGAAAAACTTGCACAGCAATGTATTTTTTCTGTGTGCACAGGGAGAGCCATTAATGAAACACCTTTCATGATGACTAATATTAATAAGCTCCATTTATATTCAGAGCTTGAGCAGGTGCTGTAAGCAAACTATTTCTAATTAAAATTTTAATCACAAAATCTAAATTCATAATTTCGCTATTTTTCTTAATCTGTCTGTAATGTAGTTTAAGAAAACAAAGATTATAAAATGGTATGCATTAATGAATGTACTCTGAAGCAAATCAACAGCAAAATCAATCACTGCAAAAATACTACAAGAATTAATGTGATATAGTCATGCAGGGAGAAGTTTAACTTCAGGCTTGTATTTTCAGAGTGTGCATAGTGGATATTCAAGACAGCTAAATAAATTGAAAAATAATAATGAAATTAATTACAGCTTTGGAAGAAATGAAAAATGCTGATATCAGAGCTAAACAATCTATCACATGAGGTTATTTGATCGACTTCATCAGCTGATTTTTTGGGCAGCTCTGAAAATCATAAAAATTCTTGAATTGTAGCCACAGACAATCAGAATGAGATAGCTGAACTGAGAAAGTGAACTCACTGGGAACTTCTTCTTCAACTCGTATGCAAAAATTAGAGAGGTAGAAGGTTATGGCATAAAGAAAACCGTAAGGGAAAGGGAAGAATTCCAACCCAAATATTAAAGCCAAGCTTTAGAGAAATCAAACAATAAGCACCTAATATATATTTCAATGACAATGGAAAATTAAATCAATTTGTGGAAAAACAGGCCACCAATTCAGGAACAAATACTCAGGCATCTAAACCAGGAAATGTTGATACTACTGGTTTTACTCATCTTGGCAAAGACATGCATTGCTAGTTTTGCCTTATTTGTGAACGTAGTTATAAGAAGCATTATGTTTATTCACAGAATCATAGAACTGCTGTTAGGAAGAGCCGTGGTGAGGTTGTCCAGTCCAACCTCACACTCAAAATGGGACTATCACCAACACTAGATCACGTCAGGCACGGCTTTGTCTGAATCTCAGAAAACTTCCAACAACAGAAATTCCCCAGCCTCCGTGGATAACCTGCTCTGGTGATGCACCACATTCCTCATGAAGAAGATTTTCCTGAGGTTCAATCTGAACCCCCCAATCAGGGGCCCTTGCCCCTCCTTAAACAGCATGCCATCACTGGGAAGAGCTTAAATTTGTTGTCTTTTGCAACTACCCTTCAATGCAGGCTGCCATTAGATCGCCTTTCACCTCCTCCACAGCAGACTAAGTAAGATCAGCCCCCTCAAGCGCTCATCACTGATCATGTGCTCTAGGCCCCCACCACCCTGGTAGCCCTCTCCTGGGCTCCCAGCGTTCCCCTTGATCCACTAGCTACAGTCACTTTGGCACATAGTTTGTTTTATTTATGATTAAGAGTGCTATCCACCCTGCAGTCCATTGAAGCCCCCAGGTCCTTTCCAGCAGGGTTGTGACCCACTCAGTCACTTGCCGGCCTGTGCCGGTGCTTCAGGTTACCCTGTCTGGGTGACGAACTCTGCACTTCAGCATGGGCTCCAGTATCAACTCCTTATGCTGATGTGCTCATGACCAGCTGCCAGCCAGATGCTGAGACACCATTCTCTGTGCTTTGATCCCACCAGTGGAGCTAGTTTTCTGCCCACCTAGCAGTCTTTTCATCCAGCCCAGGTTTCCTGACTGGAATTCAAACCAGTGTTTTTTAAGAGTGTGGTCTGTTAAGAGAGATTTGTCACAATAAAGGGGGCGGGGAGGAGAGGGATCAAAGAAATTGCAATCTCAGACAGAATAATTTACAAATCCAGAATATAAGTAAATAAATAAGATTACTTTTGAAGCTCTGAGACCTTCAAAAGATATTAGGGGAAAGAGTGACACAGAGTAAGAGACATTTGATGATGCAAAGGGCTTCAAAGAGAGATCCAAAAGAGACTACATAAACGTACATATATACAAGGATGAGGAACAGCATGCCGACAACAAAGGACATTTTTCTTTGGACCCAGACTCTGTCTTATTACGAGAACTATTAGAAAGTCAAATAGAGGCCAAGAAGTTCATATCTGTGTAGCTCTGTGGAGAAGATGGAAGAGGTCATGTATCTGAATGTAGATATACTTAAAATGGTATCACTATATGAAAGACAAGAAAACTACTAACTAGTTTGATAGAAACAAAAGTAGAAACCTTAAAGTTGCACAGCATGAATTTACGTGAGGGTAGAGATGGTACTTTTATGAGCTCCAAATTACCAGATGGGTAAAGGTATACAGCAAACAATGGAACATCAAGATCAGTTGTTAAAGATCTGAATTTTCAGAAATGCAAGAAATACATGAAAAGCAAAAGAGTTGGTGTTGGCCATCTTCCCGCTGCCTCTAAAGCATTTACTGAAGTATAGAAACAAAGCCGCACAGCATCAGTGAATAAGAGACCTTTCAGCTCCAACATTCACAGCAGTAACGCATGAATGTGTGATAGACAGGTTGTACATATGTATAAAACATATATTAAGGTAGTGTATCATAATATGTCATAATACCACCTTTGTGATAAAAAGAAAGAATTTGGGATGCCTGATAAAATTATTAGGGCAGTATATACTTTGAACTGTCAACATAAGGATGGTTAAGTAGGAAAGAAGATTCTTGTTTTATTTGGTATTTATAGTTTTTCTTCTTTCTTTAACATGGATATGGAAATAATACAATAATTTCAAAATTCTTAGGAATCAGTGAATTTACATATTTTATATATTTATGATCTACTGAAAAATTGTGGTTTCTGAACTAAAGTCAGAAAGAAATATAAAAACATGATGGTGGGTGTACAGATGCAGGACAGGCCAGTTAAGAGTTTCTTGTAAAGCCATTTTAACTGTATGTGATCTTATGACTAATCAAGAAAATACAGACTCATAACACTGAGCAAGATCTAAAGATTCTCCATGTCAATAACCTGTAAGAAGCCTGCCTTTGAAAAAGGAAAGAGATGAAGGCAAACTGTGATACTAACCAACAATCAACTTTAGGAAATAAAAATTTTATGATAAAAGATTAAATAAAACAACCAGTTAAAGTTTTTATATGGTCCTCGACTGCCAGTTAGTCACAGAACCCAATTCTCAAGTCAGCTTCTAATGTACGCCTCACAATCACTACGTGATGATGTTGGCAAATCATTGATGAAAAAGCGTAGACAAATATGTGACAATTTTCCAACAAAACATGGCAAAACCTATTTAGTTAAAAAAGTTCTGCCACCACTTGAGATGCTGCCAAGGAATTACTTCACCATCCTGTTTCAACCTTTCTAAACTGTAGGCAAAATGTCTTAGGTCATTCAAATGGCATACATGATGTTGTCTGCAGACCAGTTCACAGAAGCAACAGGTGATAACTCATATTTGCTTGCATAAGCTTGCACTGCACGATTTTTTTTTTTTTCATATTGTCTTTCTGACTGCTGTAATGTTAATCTCAGTTTAGGATTACATCCTTTAAAATGCTTCAATTGAACTGCTTTTTAATGTATATTGAATAGAAAATAAATCTCTCTCAACAGCAGGCAAGCAGCCTTTATGTTTGCTTACAAGTACTGAAGGGTGCTAATTAGAGAATTATTTACATCAAATTGTGCATACTAACCAGGTTAGACTCTACTTTTTTACTCTGTGAGGTCATAGGTTTTATGTCTACTTACAAATAAAGCCTTATTGCCCTTCAACCTTAGTGTCCTCAAAGCCCAAATTTTGGATATCATTTTAGTTAGGAGTATAAGGTAACCTTATAATTCACCCCAAAAAACCCAAATACTGACATAATCCATTTCCTCTGAACTCAGTAATTTTTTTCTTCCTTTTAATTTATAAATCTTTCTTTCCACCTATTTCTCTGTATACTGAAGACCTCTTCCTTGGCTTTCTTACAGACTTATACTGAAGGTGTTTCCCTGGCTGCCTCTGCTTGTCTCTGGTTCTTTTTGTGACTGTCCATTATCTTGCAACCTAGGTTTTAGTCAGTCCCCCAAAATCTTCTTACTTTCACCATATTAGTACTTTCATAGGTTCTCCCACAATGTCACTACCTCAATTAGTCTCATCTGTTATTAGTTGGTAGATGCTCTATAAAGCACTTTTAATTGCTTCTTTCACTGAGTAAAAGATAGCTACGATATCCAATAAGCTCTGCACTTACTGATCAACAGATCAAAAGTACAACTGTTGGCAACTACCATCACTGTAGCCTTTTTCATAAGCAAGACTTTTCCAAGTAGTTAAGACCAAGCACAAGAATGACTTCGCTGTGGACAGGACTGACTTTCATATAGCAACAGAGAGAAAAATCTGTCTGCACCGTAATTAAAACTGTAGTACTAATAATAACTATTTCCTCCTTTCAGAACAGAGTACACAATTACATTATTTTGTAAAAATACTTTAAACTACAGTCAAAAGTTTAATTTTAAAACTATAAAAACCTAAATAAGGGCACAAATCAGCCCTTCTGAGCATTCTTTTAGACCAAAAACCTCAAAGGAAAAAATTAATTGCTCTATTATGGCATGCTTATACAACATAAACCAAAACCTCCAAAAACAACACTAAGAAGGTTGCAGAGTCATACACCTAAATACTAGAAAATGGCAGATTAACAGCCACGTGTGCTACCTCAATTCACTGTTCTTATGTTTACACATTACAAAACAGTGGTTAATCACATGATCGATATGGCCATATTTCAGGAAGATCCTTGCCTTGTTTATTGCACAAGATTGACACTTCTCAACTAATGAGTAGCTGTTTAATATTTTATTTACCCTTATTGCTGACTGTGACTACATGCTTTATTTACTACACATTACATAAGTCCTGGCTTGCACAAACAACTGTTATAATAAAAAGAAAACAATGGAAGTGGAAGTCAGCTCGTTTAGTAAGGGATGAAAAAGCTTCTCCAAAGAGGGAGCAGGAGAAAGAATCAGAAGAGGTAGCCTGTTCTGCAGCAGAGCAGTCACAGGAACTGGAGGAGGAAGGGACTGAAATCATAAATGAGACAGAAACCACCCAATCCCTGTCCCTAAGTGAGCTGTGATACATGCAAAAATGTTTCAGCTGTCAACTAGGCAAGCAAATTCTCAGCTGGTTACTCTGATGCTGGGATATGGGGGCCAATAATCAGGAATTAGTTGGTAAGGAAGCCCAGCAGCTGGGATCGCTTGCTAAGGATAAGGCCATTGACAAAGGGATTGTAAAAGGGGCAGGAATCCTCAGTCTTTAGAGGTGACTCTTGTCGAGTGTGAAGGACAGGTATCCCTTTAAGGATGATCTTGCAAATTCCCAAAGAAAATGGACCACCATTGAGGGAGGTATCCAGTATCTGAGGGAACTAGCTGCTGTAGCCTTTTTCATAAGCAAGACTTTTCCAAGTAGTTAAGACCAAGCACAAGAATGACTTCGCTGTGGACAGGACTGACTTTCATATAGCAACAGAGAGAAAAATCTGTCTGCACCGTAATTAAAACTGTAGTACTAATAATAACTATTTCCTCCTTTCAGAACAGAGTACACAATTACATTATTTTGTAAAAATACTTTAAACTACAGTCAAAAGTTTAATTTTAAAACTATAAAAACCTAAATAAGGGCACAAATCAGCCCTTCTGAGCATTCTTTTAGACCAAAAACCTCAAAGGAAAAAATTAATTGCTCTATTATGGCATGCTTATACAACATAAACCAAAACCTCCAAAAACAACACTAAGAAGGTTGCAGAGTCATACACCTAAATACTAGAAAATGGCAGATTAACAGCCACGTGTGCTACCTCAATTCAATGTTCTTATGTTTACACATTACAAAACAGTGGTTAATCACATGATCGATATGGCCATATTTCAGGAAGATCCTTGCCTTGTTTATTGCACAAGATTGACACTTCTCAACTAATGAGTAGCTGTTTAATATTTTATTTACCCTTATTGCTGACTGTGACTACATGCTTTATTTACTACACATTACATAAGTCCTGGCTTGCACAAACAACTGTTATAATTAAAAAGAAACAATGGAAGTGGAAGTCAGCTCGTTTAGTAAGGGATGAAAAAGCTTCTCCAAAGAGGGAGCAGGAGAAAGAATCAGAAGAGGTAGCCTGTTCTGCAGCAGAGCAGTCACAGGAACTGGAGGAGGAAGGGACTGAAATCATAAATGAGACAGAAACCACCCAATCCCTGTCCCTAAGTGAGCTGTGATACATGCAAAAATGTTTCAGCTGTCAACTAGGCAAGCAAATTCTCAGCTGGTTACTCTGATGCTGGGATATGGGGGCCAATAATCAGGAATTAGTTGGTAAGGAAGCCCAGCAGCTGGGATCGCTTGCTAAGGATAAGGCCATTGACAAAGGGATTGTAAAAGGGGCAGGAATCCTCAGTCTTTAGAGGTGACTCTTGTCGAGTGTGAAGGACAGGTATCCCTTTAAGGATGATCTTGCAAATTCCCAAAGAAAATGGACCACCATTGAGGGAGGTATCCAGTATCTGAGGGAACTAGCTGTGGTGGAAGTGATCTATAGCAACCTAGATGACAACCAGGTATCCAAAAACCTGGATGAAATCTGGTGCATGCAGTCCATGTGGTGAAAGTTTGTACGAAGTGCACCGACATCATATGCCAACATCCTGGAGATAATGAGCCGGACAACAAGGAGGTACCAACTGTGGATGGATTGGCCAGCCAGCTCCAAGTATTCGAAGAGAATCTCGCTTCCTCCCTATGGGCCTGTGTCTCGGCTGTGGAGAAACTGACCCAACATTGTCCCACCAATCCAAGAAAGATAGGTCTTCCTTACCCACACTGACCAATGTCTCAGCTATTAAGAGTCAGCCTTTTTCTGTTCAAGGAAGACGGTACCGGTGGTGCACTCCACGTGCCACGCTGTGGTTCCATCTGCATGACCGGGGGGAGGACATGAGGAAGTGGGATGTTGAACCTACCTGGAGACTAGAAGCTTGGGTACAGGAACTGCAAGAAAAAACAACAGCCAAAAGGCATCCATCCAGGAAAATTACTGTTCCAGTGTCTGCTGGGCAAATTAGAAGGGCTGATCGTACTTTTGACTCTGATGAAGAGACTTCTGGTTTGCAGTTACAAAAATCAAGTAATGAAGACTCCGACCAGGACTAGAGGGGCCCTGCCTTCAGCCAGGCAGAATAAAGGGACAACTGGCTTTACTAGCCTGGCACATCAGCCCCACGGCCGTATAAAGCTGTGGTGGACACCAGTGCACAGTGTACTCTGATACCATCAGATTACAAAGGGGCAGAATCCATCTGTGTTTCTTGAGTGACAGGAGCATACCAAGAACTGCCTGTGTTGGAGGCTGAGGTAAGCCTAACTGGGAATGAGTGGCAAAAGCATCCCATTGTGACTGGTCCGGAGGTTCCATGTATCCTTGGCATAGACTGCCTCAGGATTTCAAAGTACTTCAAAGACCCAAAAAGGTACCAGTGGGCTTTTGGTGTAGCTGCCTTGAGTACGGAGAAGATTAAACAGCTGTCTAGCTTGCCTGGTCTCTCAGATCTTCTGTTGTGGGGTTGCTGCAGGTTAAAGAACAGCAGTTGCCAATTGCTACCATGACAGTGCAACGGTGACAATATCTCACCAATCCAGTCTCCCTGGTTCCCATCTGTAAGCTGATCTGGTGACTGCTGAGTCAAGGAGTGATCAGTAAGACTCATTCACCTTTTAATAGGCCCATATGGCCAGTGCAAAAATCTAACGGAGAGTGGAGGCTATCAGTGGACTATCAAAGCCTGAACAAAGTCACACCACTGCTGCGTGCTGCTGTACCAGACACGCTAGAACTCCAATATGAATGGGAGTCAAAGACCGACAAATGGTATGCAACAACTGATATCACCAACGTGGTTTTTTGATCCCTTTGGCAGCAGAGTGTAGGCCACAGTTTGCTTGCACTTGGAGGGGTGTCCAGTACACCTGGAACCGACTGCCCCAGGGGTGGAAACACAGTCCTACCATTTGCCATGGACTGATACAGACTGCACTGGAATGAGGTGAAGCTCCCGAACACCTGCAATACATTGATGACATCATTGTGGGGGGCAACACAGCAGAGGAAGTGTTTGAGAAGGGGAGAAGAATAATACAGATTCTTTTGAAAGCTGGTTTTGCCATAACACAAAGTAAGGTCAAACGACCTGCACAGGAGATCCAGTTTTTAGGAATAAAATTGCAAGATGGGTGTCATCATATCCCAATGGATGTGATCAATAAAATAACAGCTATGTCTCCACCAACTAAAAAAAAGAAACACAAGCTTTCTTAGGTGTCATAGGTTTTTGGAGAATGCATATTCCAGGCTACAGTCTGATCGCAAACCCTCTCTATCAAGTGACCTGGAAGAAGAATGACTTTGAATGGGGCCCTGAGCAGCCTTTGAGCAAATTAAGCAGGAGATCGTTCATGCAGCCCTTGGGCCAGTCCAGGCAGGACAAGATGTGAAAAATGTGCTTTACACCACAGCTGGGGACCATGGCTCCACCTGGAGCCTCTGGCAGAAAGCACCTGGAGAGACTCGAGGTTGACCTCTAGAGTTTTGGAGCTGGCAATATAGAGGATCTGAAGCCCATTACACTCCAACTGAAAAAGAAATATTAGCAGCATATGAAGGAGTTTGAGCCACTTCAGAAGTAGTTGGTACTGAAGCATAGCTCCTTTTAGCACCTCAATTGCCTGTGCTGGGCTGGATGTTCAAAGGGAGGGTCCCCTCTACACATCATGCAACTGGTGCTACATGGAGTAAGTGGGTCTCATTGATAATGCAACGGCCTTGAATGGGAAACCCTGACCACCCAGGAATCCTGGAAGCGATCATGGACTGGCCAGAGGGACAAAACTTTGGAGTGTCACCAGAGGAGGTGACTCGTGCTGAAGAAGCCCCACTGTATAATAAATTACCAGAAAATGAAAAGCAATATGCCCTGTTTACAGATGCATCCTGTCACATTGTGGGAAAAAGCTGAAGGTGGAAAGCTGCTGTGTGGAGTCCTACAGAACAAGTCACAGAAACTGCTGAAAGAAAAGGTGTGAATCAAAGTTTGCAGATCACATTGTGGGAAAAAGCTGAAGGTGGAAAGCTGCTGTGTGGAGTCCTACACAACAAGTCACAGAAACTGCTGAAAGAAAAGGTGTGAATCAAGTTAGTTTGCAGAGGTGAAAGCCATCCAGCTCGCTTTAGATATTGCTGAATGAGAAAATGGCCAGTGCTTTATCTCTATACTGACACATGGGTGGTGGTAAACGCTCTGCGGAGGTGGCTACAGCAATGGAAGCAGAGCAACTGTCAGCACAGAGGCAAACCCATCTGGGCTGCATAATTGTGGCAAGATATTGCTGCCCAGGTGGAGAACCTCGTTGTAAAAGTATGTCATGTAGATGCTCACATACCCAAGAGTTGTGCCACTGAAGAACATTGAAACAATGAGCAGGTGGACCAGGTTGCTAGAATTGAAGTGGCTCAGGTGGATCTGGACTGGGAATGTAAAGGTGAACTATTTATAGCTTGATGAGCCCATGACACATGAGGACATCTAGGAACGGATGCAATATACAAATGGGCTCGTAATCGAGGGGTGGACTTGACCATTGATGCCATTGCACAGGTATCTTGCATGAATGTCAAACATGCACCATTATCAAACAAGCCAAGTGTCTAAAGCCTTTTTGGTATAGAGGACAATGGCTGAAATATCACTATGGAGAAGCCTGGCAGAATGATTACATAATTGAATCATAGAATCATACAATCACAGAATCATTAAGGTTGGAAAAGACCTCTGAGATCATCGAGTCCAACCGTCAACCCAACACCACCATGCCCACTAAACCATGTCCCTAAGCGCCTCATCTACTCGTCTTTTAAATACTTCCAGGGATGGGGACTCA
>NW_008794581.1:4042210-4042773 GCF_000699145.1 Aptenodytes forsteri | reverse complement strand
TATAGACAAGAAGCAGCAGGGGGGGGGGGGGAGCTTGGGGGGAGGGGATGCTGCTCGGGGACTGGCTGGGCATCAGTCAGTTGGTGGGGAGCAATTGTTTTCATTTGCATTGCTTGTTTTTCTTGGGTTTTATTTTCCTCTCTGTTTTTTTTTTTTTCCTTTTCCTTAAAATTTTTTTAACTCCTTTTTAATTATTAAACTGTTTTTATCTCAACCCATGAGTTTGTTTCTCACTTTTACCTTTCCGATTCTGCCCCCCATCCCAAGGGCAGGGCCGGGGCAGGGGGAAGTGAGCAAGAGAGGCTGTGTGGTGCTTAATTGCTACCTGACTTTCCTCATAGGTTTTTCTTAGGCGCTTACCATCTCAATAGCTATGAGCTTCACAGGTGTTAACTCCGTAAAACCTACTGAAGATATGGTATTATCCCATTTAATACCATTAAACTGCTGAACATGAGCCGGCAGTGTGCCCAGGCGGCCAAGAAGGCCAATGGCATCCTGGCCTGTATCAGAAATAGTGTGGCCAGCAGGAGTAGGGAAGTGATCGTGCCCCTGTACTCGGC
>NW_008794581.1:4036007-4041934 GCF_000699145.1 Aptenodytes forsteri | reverse complement strand
AAACATTGGACCAGGCTGCCCAGGGAAGTGGTTGAGTCCCCATCCCTGGAGGTGTTTAAAGGACGTGTAGATGAGGCGCTTAGGGACATGGTTTAGTGGGCATGGTGGTGTTGGGTTGACGGTTGGACTCGATGATCTTAGAGGTCTTTTCCAACCTCAATGATTCTATGATTCTATGATTCTATGATTTTTATAGCCAAGAGTCAGAGACACAATGAGATAAACTGAAAAAGAGCCTCCAATTTTGCTTGACCAATTTGGGAAATACAAGTTTCAGAATACTTCACATTAGCTTCCCTTAACATCATCAGGCATATTTTCCTCTGACTTTAATTTGCAAGAGTTTAGTTCAACATATTTGCAAGTAACACTACTGGCTCACAATGGACATTAAGATAATAAGGAAAACAGTAACTGGACAAAAAGTTTTCTTTAAGCAATTTATTTAGTGTTATATAGTAGTTCTATGTTCTATCATCAGGTTTTATAGAAGCAAGTTTTCTCTAAGGTAAGAGTCTATTATCTTAACTTTCAGACCACTGTTTCACTCCAAATCTTCCAAAGCATTTGCTAAACATCTTTCAAGTTCTGCAAGAAATGGGAAGAAGACTATAGTAACCATTGCTACACAGTCCTTACTGATCCTACAAGCAGATTTAGCCTACAAAGTCATGTCTAAGAGAATATGTGATCATGCCATTTAAGTTTATCCTACTATATATATTATATGTCGCAGTATAAGCATAAGGACACAAAAAAAAGGTAATTCTGGCACTGCCTGATTTCTGAGTCCTTGACTTTTCCACCTCAGTGGTTTTTATGACAAATTTGGCATGTAACATTTAATTTTCTTTCAGAAAACAGATGGCACATTTCCATCATGGGGAGTGACATTGACACACACTTCATTCCTCAGCTAAGCTGAAATTTTAGATTGACTACGAAAAGCAATGACATGCAAATAGTTAAATAGAAGCAGTAAGTTGTTAGCTAGTCATCTATTTAGACCTGTAGTCAATGCAAAATAAGCACTTTTCCAGTGAATTCTCCAGATATTCAGTATGTAGGAAAATGAGATTTAGGAATTATTGGTTTTGTTTTCTGTCAGAGTCCTGGATTCTGCTTCAGGCTAAATATTTTATGGAACACAGGTTATTCTTTCTCCCTGACTCCAAGACTGTCCCTTCTCCCCCAGACCCTGCAACATGTTGCCATACATGGTCAATGTTATGTTTTGCAAGGGACTATCACAGCTTTACATAGCAGATATGCCCATTCTAAAGGTTGCAAGGAATACACGGAATGTAGTTTTCTCTTGGTGAGAAAGTATACATGCCATGTCCTGTTTCCCCCACCCCCCGCAGAGAAGTAGCCAGAGAGGCTGAGAAGCATCTTGCTGGGGTAGTGTTGCTGATCACATCTGCAGTAATAAAGAAGGTACGTGCTCTTGGATGCTTCAGTACCATGTGTTTTCCCCACAAACACATTACTTTTCAAACCTAAACTCAGTTTTTCCTCTACTTCCTCAAAATCTATCAAAATTCTCTTCCCTATTCATTTTTCTTCTCTTGCCCTGCCTTTCACTCCTGTCCAGTACTTGAATTGGATAATTATTTTCTTTTTATTTTCTTAACGTCAGCAGAAGCCCTCCAAGAGCCCAGGGAGGGCAGCAGGAGAAGGCAGACAACTGTACAACTGATTTCTGTAATTTGCTTTGGCATCTCTACTGGGTCTGGCTGGGATGGAGTTAATTTCCTTCATAGCAGCCCATAGGGTGCTATGTTTTGGATTCGTGATCAAAACAGTGTTGATACACTGATGTTTTAGCTATTGCTGAACAGTGCTTACACAGCATCCAGGCCTTCTCTGTTTCTCATGCTGCACCCCCAAGGTAGGCTGGGGACGTACAAGAAATTGTGAGGGGACACAACCAGAACAGCTGACCTCAACTAACCAAAGGGGTATTCATTGTCATGTGACATTGTGCTCAGCAATAAAATCTCAGAGAAAGGAGGAGGAAGATTGAGGGCATTCAGGGTTATGGCACTTGTCTTCCCAAGTAACCGTGACACATGCTGAGGTTTTGCTTTCCAGGACAAAATAGGATTGAAGAATATACTCCCCCCCACCCCCCCCCGAGGTTTATATTCTGACTGTCCCTGTGCAAATTTTCACAAAATGGCAACAGATGCATCTGGTGTCTAAAGTGTGAGAGTGCTAAGTTATTTGAAAGAAAGTTTACAATCATATTTTAACCAGTGAAAAAGCCTCATTCTTGTTAACAGTTGAAGTATCTTGAGTTAGAGTTGTGAAAATAATTATCCCAGGAAAGACAACCGACATAGATAATGCTACCCAAGGTTGCAATTAAGGCTTTCCTCAATCGTAAGCAATTTATACCAGTATTCCATTATGAAATTGTTGGGCAAGCATAACAACAGCCAGTGCTGTCATTACCACAAAACCACCAAGAATGACAACCAAGCTTTGGAATGGCAGGTATCTGACTTGCTACATAAAGTGATCCAAGATCATAACTGCTAATAAAAAAAAGCAACTTCTAGAAATAGTTCTGCTCCAGACATTTCTGGTCTCCGAGAATGTACACAACAGAAATGAAGTTCCTGTAAGGTGTCTTGTTAATGAAATCAGTCAAATAGAACATTTTAGGCTTTCTTTTTTCACATTAGAGATCTGCAAGACTCTCTGCTAATCCCTGCCCTGTAACCAATTAATTGAATTCTAGAACATGACATCCTTTTAGATACCAATTAACCTACTTCAGCTCTTTTTGTATAGAGCAGACTCCAGGCTGGGTCATTTAAAGTTTCTGCCTCCTTATTCCATTTCTTCCTTAAGTCCTGCTGCTAATTTGATGAATCATTTGCTGGCTAACTTAATGCTCATGAGATCATTTGCTAGCCTTCTAATTAGCAGGTATGTTTCTTAGTTCTTATCAGTAATTGCTCATTAGTAGGCATAGATTTTTGTGCAACAATAAATGATTGTAATCTAAGGAACAAAAGTCAGCCACATATCACAAGCTTGTTAGAAAATAAAAACAGCCTGAGAGAAGTCAAAAAGCAAGGAGTCCTGACGCAGAAATATGGATTGTTTTTTGTTGCCATTTCTCTGCAGGCCTTTTGACAGACTTAACAAGATTAACCACTTCTCATCTTCCTTAGCTTTTATTTGAAAAACATTTTTAGAAGTATCACAGTATGCATCTCTAACAAAGTAGCTATGTAGTGCCAGTTCTTGAATCATCCATAACCAAACCACCCTGACACACCCTCCCATCCTTTCCATCCGCTGCTCAATCTTGTGATGTGGATCAAATGACTACTGATGTTCTAAAGTTTATCCATTCTCTTCCAAGAACAAATAAGGAGACTTCCAAGTGCTTAAAAAACCTCAACACTGCAGTCATTCTAGCAACTTTGACATCCCAGCATAGAGCTCTTTAAAAATAAGGAGACTTCCAAGTGCTTAAAAAACCTCAACACTGCAGTCATTCTTCTAGCAACTTTGACATCCCAGCATAGTGCTCTTTAAAAGAATACTAATGGAGGAAAAAAAGTACAGCTTCTTAACCTTTGTGTGTATTCTTGCATTACCGTGTCACAATATACATCATGCCCATACAACAGTAGAATTAAACTAGAAGGTAGCTGACAAATAGGTAAAAATAATCACCTCAGTTTGTTTGTTTGCAGCCCAGAGGCATACTGAGTACCAAAGAGCCAGAGGCCACAATGAAAATTCATTTTGGAGGTTTGACACATGAGGCAAACAATTTCTCCTAATGAATGATGGGGTTGTTTCTAGCCCACCTACAGAACAACTTCCTGACTCAGCTCTGTGGTTGGCTTGAGTCAGAAAATAATAATCTCTAATAATTCTACCTACTTCTGTACAAAAGAATTCTCTCATTTGCACCAAAATATTTTGAGTAAACTGCCCAAATGTTTGTTTTATACTTTTACTTAGAATAAGTAATTATTATTTTATGCTTTACTAGAAGCTGCATAGTAGTATTCATGACAACTTGAAGTGTTCAAACAGTTCATCTAATAGACAGTGGGTGGGTACTGACTGTTTTAAATGCTACTAATACATTTACAGGACACAAAGAACAGGTGCTGGCTTGAGAGTATTAATATCTGGACTTTCTTCTCGGCTTTACTATAGATGTTTGTTGTTACACTGGCAATTCTTTCACCATCACCATGTCTTAGCTTCTATACTTGAAGAACTGATATAGTTATTCCTGTCTAGCTATGGGTGTGTTTGAGATCCACTAGCACTGTTTATTAGCATAACTATTTTAGATCTAGACTAAACACACTTCCTTCTTTCAGGCAATTCTCTACTTTCTATTCGTACATATTCTCCACTTCTTCCTCACCAATAACCATTTTAATACTTTGAAAATATAACCCAAAGAAACTATCAAACCAGTAAAATGTTCTTGCTCTTGGATTCTTTAATTTTTATTAAAAAGTAAATGACCCTATATTATTCACAGAACATTTCAATGCTGCATTTCACTGTGACTAGATTCATTGCTGCTCATTATTTGCACTATGGAAAAAAGAAAACGATGATTCATACTCTTAATCTCATAGTTAAATAAAATTATCTTCTATACAGTCAGTCAATTCTTTCCCTCTTTTGCCTCTGTTGCAAATATTTTTAGTGGAAAAACACCTCAAACACATTCAGAATAAATTTTTTGTTATATCTTTCACTGTGACTAGATTCATTGCTGCTCATTATTTGCACTATGGAAAAAAGAAAACGATGATTCATACTCTTAATCTCATAGTTAAATAAAATTATCTTCTATACAGTCAGTCAATTCTTTCCCTCTTTTGCCTCTGTTGCAAATATTTTTAGTGGAAAAACACCTCAAACACATTCAGAATAAATTTTTTGTTATATCTTTCTTCAAGTGGTTTAAAATAATTACACCACTTAAAATGTGTATATATCTCAGCACAAGACCACTTAAAATGTGATTATATATCTCAGCATAAGTTAAGAAGTATTAATGTACATAAGAAAATGAACAATTCTTAGTTAATTAGATGGAGATGTTAATTGTTAATGGTGGAAGAAATATCCGTGTTTATTTCTGTTCTGTATTTCTGTATTTAGAAGGATGAAAATAATCTATTTGAAGCAAATGAAGAGGAAGTAGTTTCCAGGTCATCAGTATTGAGAGTTTTCTAAGAAAAAAAGTTTTAAGTCAGCAAATCAAATGATTTCCACAGAAAAACCCTAAGAAAGTTGGCAGAGAGTCCTTTAGCTATTCTAACAATAACAAATCCTGGAAAGCAAGGGAAGTCTTAAAGGACTGGAAGAACACCTGTTCTAAGAGAACAAATTAGATGACCCAAATTCCAATAGAAGAGCGAGCCTACCAACATCACAAAAAGAAATACATCATATTACTATAAAGATGTAAGAATAATCTAGTGAATCTCACTTTATAGGAAACAGATCTTCTCAAACAAACCATTGGCATTTTGGTTGTACATACAACAGAGTTTTGTAAGGCACTGACTTGAAACTGATAGCAAATATAATGCTATACGAATATGACTGTCTCTGAGACAGATACCCTGGGAACTTGCTACAGGACTTTCAGGTTCCCAGCCCCATTTCCATAAGGTTTTAGGCTTCTGAATTTAGCAGAGAACTGAGTTCTAGCTCAGTAAGCACTGCCTTGTCCTGAGCTTTATTCTTAGAATCAGAAATACAATCATTTAGAATGGAAAAGACCTCTAAGATCATCGAGTCCAACTGTAAACCTAATACTGCCAAGTCCACCACTAAACCATGTCCCTAAATGCTACATCTACACATCTTTTAAATACCTCCAGGGATGGGGACTCAACCACTTCCCTGGGCAGCCTGGTCCA
>NW_008794581.1:4029264-4034437 GCF_000699145.1 Aptenodytes forsteri | reverse complement strand
ACCTTCCCTGCCGCAACTTGAGGCCATTTCCTCTCGTCCTATCACTTGTTACCTGGGAAAAGGTAGGGTAGGTCTACCCAAGAGGTACAAAATCCAAGGCTCCAGCCTCAGGACTGTGTGTGCATTTCCAACATCCTCAGCCCAGGTACTGACTTATTAGACAGCTTTCCTGGTCCTGCACTTCTTCAGTCAGAAATTTTCCTACAAGCTCTTCTTTTTTTATCTCTAGACGCTATTTGTCTGACAGTGTAAGTTTTTTGAAAGGATGTCTGCAGTTAGGCAGATGCTCAGCAATGCAAAAAAAAAAACCAAAACAGTCATGCCAAAAGCAAGAAAAAAAAATAACCAAAGCAAGTTATTGAAAGTCATGGTGATGATATAAACAGTTTTGCATTTCAGATCAGTTCAAATAGGAGATTATGCCAAAAGTACTGCATTCTCTGCTGCACATATAATGAAAAACTGACTTAGGTTTTGTGAGCTTCAGTAAGGCAGAACTACACTGACTTCAGCTTTACGATGCATTGTCAGTTGCGTAGGACGATCTTATTCAGTAATAATATAAAATCCTGTGGAATTCAGTAACTAAGCTAAGAACATGTGTCAGGCAGCTGCTGACATACTTGTCCAAATGTTTCAAAAATGGTAGTACAAGATTTAGCTTCTTAATGGCAGTTAAAAAATCAAGAAACAAAGGCTCACGCACACTAGCCCTAATTGTTTGGTATCTGTTGTTATAAAAAAATCAATTTGTTTACTGTTACCTGGAGTTGTCCTGCTAAGTAGACCTCCCTCTGCATGGGAAGAAGCTGAGATGGACACATGCAAGAAGTAGAGTTCCTAAAATGGCCAAATGCTTCTTCCATTCCTTTTCATAAGGAAAAGAGTTATGTGGCATCACAGATGTCAAATCTTTCAGGATAAATGAAAGCATTGAAATAGCTACTTTACTTACTGCTGTAAATGCACCTTTCTGACAGGAACATACAAGAAGAAGCTGACAAAAAATTCACGTCAACATTTTTCTTTCAGCTCCTGAATCCCTGCTTGGGCATTTCAACAAGTAACTTGATTACCAGAAGTCCTGGAACGAAGTCCTTTTATTGAACTCATCCAACTTCTGGAAATAAGGCTATTCATTAGTGAGCTTTTTCCAATAAGTGCCCCGAAATAAGGCCATGACATTCCAAGCACATTACAAAATGTTGGGGAACCCTGATAGTGGAGCTTGATTGTATGACATGGCCATAGCAAAGGAGTGGACAGAGGTCCTTCTATGTAATTTGTTTCCCAAAAGGGAAATTCATCTTTTTTAATGCTAGTTCAGATACAACTCTGAGTATAGAGCTTTTCCCAGAAATCTTTACCTCCTACCTTTCAGCTCCAAAAATCATAGTTATTTAGCAGCTCATATGATCACTTAGGCACAGATTTGGCCTCTCTATATTTCCAATATATGTTTTGACATATTTCAGGCTGAGATATTGCCAAGTTTGCAAAATCAAATCAATTTCAGTTGAACACTGAGCAGGCATCAGATAGTCATTGAGCAAGATTAATATCAGAGAAAATCTGATAACTCGCTAGTAAACTTCAGGCTCCAGGACCCAAGACAGTCTTCCACTTGAGAGTCCTTAACTTCACAGATACATAACTGTAAAAAGGTATTTACAGAGTGCTTACACACTGTTATCCCAGCATTTAAAGACATCTTTAGTGCACTTCCAAGGAGTTAGTTTACCAAGTCTGGTAAACTATAGGACTGAGTCTTCCTTTCCACCTTGGAGAAGATAAAGGTTTTTGCCTTTTTTACACAACCTCTCTTAGAAAAAAGTTTTGGACACTTAAAAAATTTTTAGTATCAATATTTCTAGATTATAGTCTTCCAACCATCCAGCTATTACATTGCTATCATACAGAAAAAGTATGCCAAGCTGATTTGTTTCAAATAGCTAGTATGGTTCCTTTTCCTTTAACTCTACATGTCTTTGGTTTTGAACAAAAAAAAAAAAGGTAAACGAATGAAGATTTCTTATAAAATTGAAGAACTGGTAGATCCATTGACCAACAATACGTTTTACAGACCTAATACCTAGACAAAAATACAGAAGAGGATATTTCCAGTTCAAGACTAATAAATTCAAAATAGTCAAACAATCATTACTAAAAGTTAACAATAGACCCTACAAATTTCTCCATGCATATGTCACACATACGTCATATTTTATCTCCAATGCTCCTGTATGTAATAGACAGAAATACTGAACTTTTGCACAAACTAGAAGTAAACTTATAGAATACTAAACAGTATTCTGCAGAAACATAATTAGCAATGGAAATGAGGGAGCATGTTCAAACAATTCATTCTTTATCTGTGCATTCTGCAGATCATCACAGACTCTGCTGAAGAAGTATTTTACATCAAGCTAATGAAAAGTTTCTACTCCTTTACCTTTCTGTAGATAATGAAGATAGACACAAAGGGGACACAGAGGAAAAAAATTACCAATAAAAAAATCTTCACTCCAGCAAGAAAGGATAAACGAAGCTAGTTCCATGGTTATCTATTACATGCAACACAAGCTTAGAAACTTAGTTCCCTGGACAAAGGAACTTTTCATGTGGAAAAGCTATAGATACTTTTTCTGGAAATGAGTTTTACTGGAATATGTTTTGTGACTTACCAGAGCAAAACATTGTTGAGTTGAAGAAAATTATTCTGCTACTTCTCTTTGTACACAGATGACATATAACCCACTACTTGTCAAAAGCCTGTAGAAAGCAGTATCACACTTCCAAAATGCTCTTTTTTAGTATCGTGGGGCTACAGTTGTTCATATGCTGGTTTCTGGATTAACCTGGTTTTTTATCCTCTCCCTGTGAAAGGAGCTGAATAACATAATAAACCTCCTAACTTGTAGGGAAAATAAATTTTAGAGGGATAGGAGTGAAATGAAATAAAATATCCTATTATTTAAAAGAAAACTGAAAGAAAAGAGTAATACTGAAAAATTGTATAACAGAATGAATTACCACTTTTAATAGAGACCTCCAGTTGCACCCATAGGAAGAAACAATAGATTCTGAACTAGACATAATCCAGCTCAGCTACTTCTACCCTTGCTATTATGCTGCTCTGGGAACTTGCAAATTAAAATTTACTTTTAAAAAATTTTAGAATTTTATAAATTTTAGCCGAATGTAAAAAAACAAGAAACAACAAAGTTTAGGTAAACAGATTATACCTAGAGTTAGCTTCCTTGAAATTTTTAATTTTCTTAGAGGAAAACCTATCAGAGGTAGTTGAACTAAATAAAATAATACATAACACAAAACAAAATAAAAGAAAATAATCTTCTGTAATAATGCAACTAGACATTATTCCATGCTGTACTTTAACAAGTATTCCTGAAAGATGCTAAACTATAAGTAAAGAAACTTAAGTGAGAAGCTTCTACATATCAAAACTGATTTTTTCCAGTGTTGTTTTCCAAAGTATTATTTTATTATAAACTTTTTATGATCAGGGAGCAGAGCTGCCTTGAAGCAATCTATCTATTGTCTAAAAGGGAAAAACACTTCAACCTACTTGCTGGGACATACCTCTTGCATTTCAAATTGTTTCTAAGCAACTTCATAAACAGGACAATACTAAACTTGTCTATACGCAATTTTGGAGGCATGACTGTATCTTTAAGTGTATGTTATTATGCAGTTCACTTTATCAAGAAAAATTACAAGAGGAAGATGTTTCTGCGTTTCACACTAACAAGAAGTACATTAAAGAAGCTTCTGAATTCTTTATAATGTCCTTTGAAATTGCATCCCAAAGTACAGAAGCTATACCCTTTTAGTTCACTAAAATTGAACTACTGCGTGAACAAGGCTTTGAGATATTACTTGTTTGCTAGAGATGGCTTCAATTTTATTAGGGTGTTCTGTTTACCGACCAATAGTAAGCAATCCACACCAGAAAGTCTCTCTTCAGAATAAATGAATATTTGAGAGTGCTGTTATATATCCAGTTTAAGTTCTAAGGTAAAACAAATAATCTTGTTTGACCCAGGAAGAGATGGCCATACAGGTTCATATTAATACTACACCTAGCCCAGTATCCGCTCTGATGACAGTTTGGCAGAGATGCTTGGGGAAACTGTGTTAGAAAAAGGTCAAGAGTAAAAGCAGTCCACCTCCCACTTTTACAGCTTCTATTTTCTTTAAATCAACAATTTTAAGATTTCCTTAGGTAGGGGTTTCATTTGGACTGTTGCATTTAATAGGCATCAATAGAAATTAATGGGTAATTCCATGACTGTATCTATATAATTTCCCTTTACATTTTGTAATTTTTAGTTCTACAATTTAATTGTATTTTCTGTGAAAAAAATACTCCCTTTTGCTTTTAAACAGATGCCTGGTAATTATATTGTTCTCTGTGCCTTTCTGGATAATCCCTAATATTCTATTTGACTTTTTGACCATATGGAAACAGTTTTTTCAACATTTTCATAAAAAGCAGAGTTTGAGATACATGTTTTCTCCCACCTTTCTCCTCATAGTCAAGTAGTCCAGAACACAGCACAACCTTCTGGAAAGCAAATGAACCAAGCTCTCTTAGGTTCATATCAGAGAATCACCTAATCACTGGGCTTGGAAGGGATCTCTGGAGATCAGCTAGTTCAGACCCTCTGTTCAAGCAAGCTCAGACAGTAGGTTGCCCAGGAGAGTGTCCAGTCAGGTTCTGGATATATCAACAGAAGGAGGCTGCATAGCCTCCTTGGGCAACTTGGTCTGGTGTCTGACCACCCTCTCAGTAATAAAAGGAAGTATTTTGTTGTGTTCAGATCATTAAAGATGTTCAGACCCTCTGTTCAAGCAAGCTCAGACAGTAGGTTGCCCAGGAGAGTGTCCAGTCAGGTTCTGGATATATCAACAGAAGGAGGCTGCATAGCCTCCTTGGGCAACTTGGTCTGGTGTCTGACCACCCTCTCAGTAATAAAAGGAAGTATTTTGTTGTGTTCAGATCATTAAAGATGAGAGAGTTCATGCAGTAGCCCTGGGGCCAGTCCGGGCAGGACAAGATGCAAAAAATGTGCTCTACACTGCAGCCGGGGAGAATGGCCCTACCTGGAGCTTCTGGCAGAAAGCACCTGGGGAGACTCGAGGTTGACCC
>NW_008794581.1:4016664-4026726 GCF_000699145.1 Aptenodytes forsteri | reverse complement strand
TTATTACATTATTATTATTTTATTTCAATTATTAAACTGTTTTTATCTCAACCCATGAGTTTTTTCTCATTTGTGCTCTTCCAATTCTCTCCCCCATCCCACCCGGGGAGGGGGGGAGTGAGTGAGCAGCTGTGTGGTGCTCAGTTACTGACTGAGGTTAAACCATGACATAATGATAAAAAGTGAAATAAAAATCTCACCACATACACGTTATGGGACCTTGAACACACAAACTGATACCGTCAGTGTCTACAATAATGAAAAGGAAGCGTTATAATGCAGGACATACTCTGATGCAGAGTAAGTTAACCAGTTTTGAACTTGTATGCAAAAGACACAGGAAGGGAAGGGTAGTCTCTCATTGTCTACAAAATGTTGTATACAGCAACAGCAACTACAGTAAGACTCACTAGAGACGATGATTCAGCAACTGCTCCCTGCAGTAGTAATTTCTACCAGGAAAAAAAAATAAAGAGTACCTTTTTTTTTTTTTAGTAGAATTCCATAAGGAAGAATGAGCTATACTGCTCATTAGAATCAATTTTCTAAGAGAGGAAAGCAACTCTGATAATCAATTTTCTTAATTTGTCATACAGTGGTCCAAACAGCATACTGCTTTGTAGTTCTGACATACTGAGTTTGGCATTAAAAAACACAAAGACCTGTTCATATTAGAATGCACTGTCAGAGCTGATCGTCCACACTGTTTGTTAAGTGGGACTGAAACAATGATACAGTGAGTGCTTCACTGGATGTCAGTATGGTGGGCAAATCCAGCTACTTACTTCTAATATGGCAGCAGAAAGAACATTTCACAGTCACAGCAAAACTGCAGCTTTCATCACTGTGCAGACAAGCCTGGACGGAATGAGTTGGACCAGCATACGCATTTGCAGGCACCAATAAGCCCCGTCTCTACCTTGTTATGCTGCAGTTGTTAGAGGCCAAAACAGGGAAGGGAAAGAAAGAAAAAGTAACAAATATGATACGTCAGTGCTTGAGTTTAGTGCTGCACGGGGATGGCAGCATTTTATCAGGGCAGTCTGACTAGTGGTGGGGAATGCCTCCCTTCCAGTGTCTCTTCAGTGTCTTTGAACCTTGCCTAGTTACTCAGGCCTGGCAAAGGCATGGGATAGAAGAGAAGAAAAGGGATTTCTCCACATATAATAAAGAGTTACCTTGTGAGGAAACCGTTATGCTACTGATATGTAAGCATGTAGCTAAGAAAGGAGAGAATCACAGCAGAGCCCCATGAATCCTCTAGTGGAAAACAGGTTCAGCTTTTATACATTACACTAAGTGACTCAGCTCAATATGACTCCAAATAATACTGCTGCTCTGACATATCAAGATAATAAAATTTATCATCATTTTAGGTTATAATACTTTGGTATTTTACATTAGACTGCAAAAATGCTTTTATATTTCTTAGCATCCACTGGCAAAAGGACTGTGCTTTTTAAAGATCATTTATAGTTATTTTCTGAATAATCTCATTCAGTTCTTTGGGGTTGCATAAAAATTCTAACAACCCGTCTTCTTAGGCACCCATGCATATGTCACACTTCTTTTTGTTTCTAATTTGTATTTTGCTTTTGAGGTCCGCTCAACCTAAAATGAATCAGTCGACCCCTGCTGGAAATCTGTACAATTTCTCTCTACTGCAAATCTCTTTCTTCACGTTATTCACCGTGCTGATATTCTGAACTCCAAAGCAACGTAACAGATGACTCACCTTCAGCTATCAGTCATTCTCATCTATTCACTTTCTGAATTTTGAGGTTCTTTATTAGAAATTTACACTTGACCTCCAATTTCATCTTAATTCATATTTTACATTATTTCTAATTGATTTTTTCCCATGTTCATTATTAAACTACCAGTATTTTATTAGAGGTTTTATCTAGCCTGTGACACTCGAGTTATTACTTAAAATCACTAATGTCAGGAGTTATAATTGTTTATTTATAAAAACCAAATCATTCACCTGCATTCATATTTTGAATGCATTTAGGGTTCAGGAGCACTCATGAGACACCCTTACCACTAGGCGATCCTGCTGTTTCTTCTGATGCATGTTCATCTTTTGACTTTTTCATGGAGAACAGTATGTTCTATTCTAAAACTATTACAGCGTGCAAGCACCTTTCACTCTCATTTTGTTTACTTGTTGAACACTGCTCTTTATATGCAAGAAAAATTCATAAACTTGCATTTCCTGAGCCTGATTTAAATAACATATAAGAGACTGTACACATATATTCCATTTTCGTGCCCTGTGCCCTGTCTCCTGTAAAAACCAATTACATTCCTTCTCCATCTGCATAGTTTTAAAGACATGCTAGATTTTCTCCCCAGTTCCCATAGTAAATATTCATGTGGGAGTAAGTCCTATACACCCAAAATTACTTTGTCACATATCAGTGAATCCTTAAAATTAGCAAAATTACAGCTTACTGACAGTGTTTGAAATGTCTGACATTCCAGACAATATTTTCTTTTCACTCTTATCTTTTGTGAAAAGTTTCTCTCTTCACCATTTCACTCTTTCAGGGTTATTCCATTTATGTCTTTATTTATGATTTTACCCAAATTTTTCATGTTTGCTCTTTGCTTGGTTTCAAACTGACTACTGCAACACTGTTTCTAGTAAGAGAATGAGACATTACAATCTTTCTTTTCTTTCCTGCAAAACATTGTTAATTCATTATAGTTGAATCTTTCCTCCACCTTCTTTACGTATGGAAAATATTTTAAAATTACAATTTAATTTGTTTAGGGTGGTCTTCTTGTTAATTTTGTTTAACTATTTCAGTCTATTTTTCAGGTCTTCTTTTGTTCTTCAACCTCTTATTCTCATACTGCTTCCATCTAAATTATGACAATATTATGCATTTTCTTTTTAATTGATAGCTATGCTCTTTGATGAGTTCAGCTTGTCAGGCAAGGAGATTTTAACTTTCTATCACCGCAATAGCTCCATTATTTTCTCCTGGACTAGCTGTGGTGCCCCATTTTGGTACAAACTTATTACTTGGTTCCTTAAATCACTAAAAAATTTCAAGATTATAAGACGGAAATTGAAAGTGTTTCTGTAACTCTCAGTTACTTTATGGTCACAGACACTCCATCCAGCCTTTCCCAATACTTGTGTTACTAGAAATGATGAAAAACTACTGGCAGTAATCTCCTTGCCATGGCAGTAAAAGGATACATACAGTAGGACCCAAGGCAGCAGGTCTTAAGGTTTCCCTTCTTCATAGGACTCTATCCACAGCATTGTATAAGGAGAAGAAAAGCCTTACGTATCTCAGACCTCAGCCCTTTATCAATATTTTCAGACTGCATGTGGACGTATTTCAGTCCAAGAATCGTGTTTGTAAGTGGGAAGCCTCTACCCACCACTGATATAATGTCTGAATGCCTTTTCTGAGAACAACAGAAGCTGTTACAGATCTTTTCGATCTGGTAGATGAGGACTTTCCCCCTTGAACATAGTTTCTCTGAAGGCAGAAATGAGAGAACCTAAGGAAGAAGGAAGTTCTTTAACAGAAATAAATCAATGCTCAACCCATTGTCCCCACCTTGGACAGCAATGAACATGGAAAATCCTGTCACCCATCATTTCAAAGGAAGCTGAGACCAGAAAGAGGGTAAATTCTTGCTTTCTCAGTACATCAGACTGCTATCATGTTGTGGCCCTTCTTGTCCTTAAAAAACCCCCTAAGAATTAGCTCCAAATTCATATAAATAAATCCAGTACAATTTTACCTTTGTTCTACAATGCATTTAATCATTAATACAAGACTTCAAATCCATCTGTGATAAAACATACCATTCTACTAATATTTGCCTCACTATAAGATATGCTTAAGAATATCCCAAATTATGGAAAATAATAGGTTATTCTGCAAAACTAGAAATTATAAAATCACATATTGTATAAAAAAAAATTCCTTCTTTATGTTATTTCCTGAATGAAATTCCTTTTCAAATCTAATTTTTTTACAGATGCACAATCAAATAGATTTGCCTGTTCTAGACGTGGATACTGATCTGGTCCTTATTAAATCAAGATGATCAAGATCATGCTAACTTGAACACTAACTGCAGCGACATAGAAGAAACTCATCTGGTCCTAGCCTAGCAGAATGCAAACTGGAAATGGTTTTGGAAGGCTCTGCCTCAGTATACCTTGAAGCACTAGCAATGCCTTTCAGTGTTCCATAAACTTACATCAACAGCTAAACAGTCATTCATCTTTTCCTCAGATACCCTTATACTTTAAAGACACAATGCTAATACTAAGGTAATACACTATATTCCAATTGTTTAACTAAAAAAGACTGTCAATATTCTTCAGCTGTTATGAAAAGATAGAAAGGTAGAATAAGCTTCTAGGTGAAGCTATTTTGTAGTAAGATGAATGTTACTTTAACTAGCATTTATTTAATCAGTTTCTCCCAAATATCTCTACATATTTAATACCTAAACACCACTGTACTGTATAATACTGTGTGACTGTTCTCAAGGAAAACATAAGCTATGCAGAAAAAATAATTGTAACAGATGTTTTCAAAGCATGTTCTCATAATTTAGGGAGTCAACAAAGGCTTTATGAGAATAAATTTACATCTGATCAGTTTATAACAACATACAAAATCTTCTTCTGAAGCTTTAAATGTATTGTATTACAAACCACTATATACATATATACACATACATACACACACATGCACATGCATATATAGATTGCTGAAAAATCACCTTCTTGCTCTGTGATGCGCACAGTATGCTTAAATCTTAGTTCAGTCTTTAAAAAGCGTGTAACTGATACAAAATAAACTACACTGCATAACTGATGGCTAATAAATAGAACTTTAAAACCAGCTTGAAATACTAGTCAAGTATTCAGTGTGCAATTCATTTAGTATTCAATACTAAATGTTCTCTGGGTTTTCTTCAATCCAGACTTGTCCGGTCTAGGCAATTCCACAAAAATAATTAGACCTGTTGTCATTTACTAGGCAGCATTGCTGTACATGCTGTCTACATGCTCTCTGAAAGCTAGAATAAATAATGTAAATATTCATTATAGGTAAAAAGATAAATTATAGTTATAAAAGATAAATTACAATACTAAGAAAAAGGTTAGCCTTGCAAGACCCTTCTGGGGTCTCAGATCTTTTCTCTCCTTAAAAATCTAGAAGATTTGTAGATCTCCTACAAATCTAGAAGACACTTTTACTCTCAGGACCTTACGTATTTACATATATTTCCTGTTCCTTGCTGGGACGTATAATATTTTTGAAGACACCCTCTTCACTTTAAAACTTATCTAAACCACAGCTTAACTCTATTAGAAGGCAAAAGCTGTATCTATTATATAACACATTAATCTATCTATGTAGGACTCCCAAAAGCATCTCTAAATGCTGTATTGATAATTTCACAATATAATGAACATTCATTGTTTTAGATACATCAGCATATTTATGTTATTGGAGGCATTTTCATGAAGAAGAGGTTAAAATATGATTAATTTTCATTTTTAGACTTTCTTGAGAAGAAAAACCAGTAATGGTTACTGATATTTAAGTTAAAACAATTATTTCCTAGAAATATAAGATTCAAACAAAAGCCAATTTTCCCATTCTGAGTAAGAACCTACATCTAAGTTTTTCCTTTATGCACAACTTTTTTTCATTTATTCTTGAAAGTATAAATTTGGTACATCACTGTGCAATCTCAATTCTTTAATTTCACATCCCTTAATCTCTTTTAAACCCTGCCATTTCTTAGCATTTGTCTAACTGTATGTATTTTCATCACTTATGATGTATTCTGTAACCCTAGCAGCAATAACTTACTATAGGAAAAATCTTTAGAACCAAATCAGAGTTATTCCTGTAACTGTTGTTGCTGGCTTTTCTATAATGCCTGTGACTGACAGGAGAAAAAACTTTAAAGTTTTAAACATACTAGGAAAAGAGTATCTACTTTCTTTAAACATGGTTTGAAGCATAACTCCTGTAACTCTGTCATAGCTTAGGTCTTCATGGTAGCAGCAGTACAGCAAGAGCCATTTCAGTTAGGACAGAATTAAACCAAGATGAAGTATGTGTTCAAATAATAGCAAGGTATTTTTTCTAGGCACGTCTGAGACTTAAAGGTGAGAGGATTATTTAAATTAAGGATTAATTTAAAAACATTGGGACATCATCATATAATTTTCCCATTGCATAGCCTTAAGAGTTTGACTGCAGCTGCTCATATATTTGTAAACTCTCCCTCACTGGTGATTCTGAATTGTCTGTAATTCATACACCTACATACACACACAGAGGAAAAATGGAAAACAAAGGCAAAAGAAAACATATGTGGCAACTGTCATCTTCTTTAAAAAAATCTACACTACATTTATCAAAGAAATGACTTGGTGTAATTCCCATACTAGACCAGATTTATAGTTAACTATTGCAGTCTCGGGCAGTGGGCGGCAAAAAATGTATCAGAAGCAGGTAGAGAAAAACCCTTGCAATAATCAGATCAGAGGAAATCTGATCCCTATCAAGTCTTACCTAATCTTAATAAAAAAATGTCTTAAACCCAGAAACTTGAAGTTTTGAGTCCTTCTCAATTTTTCTTCCATCCTGTTTCTTCAGCATGAACTGTTATAATTCCAGATATTATTCCAGATCTATATAAACAAGTAATCCATTGATAAAAGTCAGTAAAGTTCATGGTATCAACAGTATACTGTGACAATTGATTACACATTGTGTTTATGTATTTAATACCAAACACCTGATTTTTTTTTTCCCTGACGCAGGCTTTGTTCATTATCCTTTTGTAATCCAGCCCCAGGTCTTTAATATCTTTTAGGAGATGAAGTAATCAATATTTCAGATGACAGCTCATGGTCAAAATCGTAGCAAATCTCTCCATTTTGAATCACTGATTTACATAATCTTAATCTCAATATTTTTAAGTAGGTGCAGTGACAAGAATTACCAGCCCATGATAAATTCTGTGTTTCTAATTACTTTTAAATTTAGACTGATTTTTTAAAAGCTAACAATTTCCATTGAGCATAATTTTTTTAGTATTCTGTCTTCACAGGAATCATAAACAGTGTCAAAATTGTAGACTGGCTCACCGGATTAGACTCCATGGAACCCAAGCAGGAAAAAGCCCTGGAGAGTCTTCTGGCCTGCCAAATTTCCAGCAGAAATTTTGACAGAGCTATTGTGTCCTTTGCATGATTTTACTGCACTCTTGCTACCTTTTGCCAAACTATTTCACTAAAAGTTTTTACCTCACTCCACTCTGAGCATTCATTTCCTGGTGTTGGCCACAATAAGAGGGGGGAAAAACGTTAATTGAGTTATTCTGAGCAATGCCCCAATCCCTTTTCTTAGATGATCATGTTATTACTTAGAACCCTCTAAGCTCCCTAAGTACTTCACTATACTTAAATTAACAAAATACTGGAGGAAAATATACTTTAATAGTAATCATCACTTCAGATGAATTAAAGTGCCTTAGGAAAATATCAGATACTTCTATCTTAGGAGTCTCCTGTTGTGAAGATAGGTCCACAGGAGTTTATAACTGTATATGAAATCCCTTAATGCTAACTACATCATTTAATAAGTATTCTAACATTAATGAACTGGAACAAAATGGCATTTTATAGCACAACTGTGTCAGCCTACTGATTTATCACACGTTTCCTATAAGTTCCCATGAAGCTCACAAAGAAATAATACAAATTCACACAGAAAATAATAGCCCTGCTAAAACAGTAATAAGAAACTGGATCAAACACAAAAGCCCCAATGTGCTGAATATTTATTTTGTATCTGAGCATTAAAGTTTATTTGGCATGTTAAATCATTCTCTGTTTTGAGGCCCCTCATAGCGAACTGTGTCATTAGCAAAGCTAACACTGCAAGAAGTAAGTTAGAGTCTATGTTTTCACTTTCATTCTCAAGACCTTGAAGTTTAAGATTTGGGATGGGTACATAATATTTGACTAAAAATATTTGCTTCTCAAGTCTCTATGTAATCTGTTTTTCCTCCACTCATGCACAGGATAATAAGGTTCCCATACATTCTCAGTGTTAAGCTATTTCTAAATGAATAATCAGTAAATGTATTACTTGTTACATTTGTGACTGACAAAGAACAAGCTTTACAGCGATAATTTACAATTTACAGTGATAGAAGCTAACCTCTGCAAACAAAAGGGCTTTGCTTGGTGCAAAAACATCATGATGTATACAGAATATATTTCTTAGCTCCATAAGACAACAATGTCTGCATTACAGACAACATACCATTTTGGTCAAATTGATGTGTATACATATGCTACAGACCTTCATTTCTGTCCTATGCATGTTTTCTGTTCTTAGTTTTCAGTTCCGTTGTGCAAAGATCTTTACAGCACAGAGAAGGAAACAGGATTCCCCTCAATTTTTGCCTGCATAGTGCCTATACCGCTTTCCATATATCATAAGAAGTATTGGATTTATGTGTTGCAGTGTAGGCGTAGGTCACAATAGACAGACACATTTTACACAGCAACCTCTTTTTCCTCCATTCATGCATGGGATAATGAGGTTCTCATATACTCTCAGTCACTCAATCACCCACCAAGATGCTCAGACCAGCACTGGGTTACCCAACCTGTGCCATAACACCTTGTACTCATATGCTGATGTTCAATGACTGTGATCCAACAAAAAATGTATTAAAAAGTTCTTAGGGCCAGACAAAGCATCTAAGGTGATGTAACAACATTGGTACTGTGAAAGAGAAATCGGTGTTGCAAGAATCTCTTCAATTCTAGTGAAGGCATGGAAGGCATGTCCTATGAGGAGCGGCTGAGGACCCTGAGCTTGTCTAGTTTAGAGAGAAGGAGGCTGAGGGGCGACCTCATTGCTCTCTACAGCTTCCTGTGGAGGGGACGTGCAGAGGGAGGTGCTGATCTCTTCTCCCTGGTACCCAGTGACAGGACGCGTGGGAATGGTTCAAAGCTGCACCAGGGGAGGTTCAGACTGGACATTAGGAAGCATTTCTTTACTGAGAGGGTGGTCAAACACTGGAACAGGCTTCCTAGAGAGGTGGTCGATGCCCCAAGGCTGTCAGTGTTTAAGAGGCATTTGGACAACGCCCTTAATAACATGCTTTAGCTTTTGGTCAGCCCTGAATTGGTCAGGCAGTTGGATTAGATGATCGTTGTAGGTCCTTTCCAAGTGAACTATTCCATTCTCTTAGGATTCAAGAGGAATAGATTAGTTTTCACTGAGTGGCTGGTGGGCAGCCCCAGAGAGCCCTGTGACATCTTTGGGGAGTGTCTGTGATGGTGCCAACCTCACCGCTCTTGAGCAGCCGCAGGCTCTGCTCTGCCACTTTTGGTCCAGAGCTCAGGCAAGTGCACATGCACTGCATGCAAGCCGTGGCAGGACTGTGGACCTACGCTGGGAGTGGTATTCGGGCAGAGCCTTGGCTGGTTGGGGCTGCAGGTCCTGCATGGTAGCTGTCCCAGAGATGTGGGCACTCAAGGAGAGTGCTGGCACCCTTGGCACCACTGATGTCCCCCAGCCACTTCTTCCGCCTTCTCTGACTGTCTCCTGCAGGTACTCTGTGCTAGCTCGAGTCATGCTGGCTGGCTGCAGGGGAGCGGAATGGCAGGTGGTTGTGAAGGCAGCCCTCAGAGCTGGCTGGCCACTTTCCAGCCTGCAAGGAGATGCTCGGAGAGGGCCTTACCTCCCCTCTCCCACCACCCTCTCGGGCTTTCTTTGCTTTTGTGCTCCTGGCACCAGAAAAGCTCAGGCATTTTGCACCTCTCTCTTGGCAGGACATGGCGTCGGGTGCCAAGGAGGCTCAGGAGGGGAGCAGCCCGCCCCCCAGGGCCAGCCCCAGCCAGGAGCAACGGGCAGGATGGTGGGAGGCAGCAGCAGGCAGCCCGTGCCCCATCTGCCTGGGGGAGGTGGACAACACAGCCTACGTTGACACCAGCTGCCACCACTTCTGCTTCATCTGCATCTGGCAGCG
>NW_008794581.1:4014399-4015740 GCF_000699145.1 Aptenodytes forsteri | reverse complement strand
CAGCATCCCCTCGCATCGTTGGGGCACCCCCAAACGCTTTTGCCCCGCACCCTGCAAGGACTCCCCCAGGGGCCCTGCAGGCAGTGACCCCCTGCAGCCTGCAAGGCCGCCGGGCAGTGCTCTCAGCTCTGCAGAAAAGGCCCTGGGGACCCACTTGAACATGAGCCAGCAACGTGCCCTTGCTGTAAAGGGGGCTCATGGACTGGAGCACCCACCATAGAAGGAGGGCAGGCTGAGAGATCTGGGACTGTTCAGCTTGGAGAGCAGAAGGCTCAGGGGGGATCTCATCAAGGTGTACAAATACATGAGGAGAGGGTGCAGAGAGGATAGGGAAGATGCTATTCCCAGTGGCACCCAGTGACAGAACAAGAGGCAATCGGCACAATCTGAAATACAAGTGGTTCCTATACTATCAATCGCCTAACCAGGATGATAGCGCTGATGAGTTATCCTATAGGCAATTCAGAGAAATCTCTGGATTGGTAGCTCCTGTCCTTATGGGAGATTCCAACTTCCCAGACATCAACTGGGAATACCATACTGCTGTTAAAAGCAAATCTTGGAAATTCCTTCAGATTTGTTGAGGGTAATTTCTTGTCATAAGTAGTCAGTGAACTAACTGGGAAAGACGCCTTCCTAGACTTGTTATTTGTGAATAGAAAGGGTCTTGTGGAAGATGTGACAGTAGGTGGCCACAGTGATTATGAAATGGTTGAGTTTAAAATTTTTGATGTAATGAGAAAAAAGATGAGTGGAGTTGCTCCCCTGAATTTCAAGAGAGCAAAATTTAAGCTATTCAGGGAGCTAGTTAGCAGTGTCCCCTGGGAATCTGGCTTTTGAGGACTTTAGGGTCCATGAGTGCTGGACAGTTTTTAAGACCCACCTTTTAAAAGCACAGGAGCAGGCAATCCCATTGTGTCATAAGTCAAGCAAGAGGGGCAGAAGAGCAGTGTGCCTGAAAAGGGAACTCATTGTGGAACTCAGGAGGAAAAAGAAACTGTATGATGTCTGGAAGCCAGGTCAGGCTTCACAGGAAGATTACAGACCTGTGGTTTGCATACGCAGGGAGAAGACACGCAAGGCCAAAGCTCAGTTAGAATTAAAACTGGCCAGTGTTGCATCAGCCAACAAGAAGGGCTTTTTTAAGTATGTTAATAGCAAGAGGACGTCCAAGGAAAACATTGGACCAAAACTTGTTGAAGGTGGTCATCTGACAAATAGAGATGAAGAAAAAGTGGAGGCTCAATGTGTTTTTTTTGCCTCAGCCTTTAATAATACTGGTAGACCCTGAGAAAGGTAGCCCAGTCCCCTGAGTCAGAGGACCATGAGTGTGGGAACAGA
>NW_008794581.1:4011705-4013305 GCF_000699145.1 Aptenodytes forsteri | reverse complement strand
CAACAAAGCTGGTGAAAGGGCTGGAAGGCATGTCCTGTGAGGAGCGGCTGAGGACCCTGGGCTTGTCTAGTTTGGAGAGAAGGAGGCTGAGGGGCGACCTCATTGCTCTCTACAGCTTCCTGTGGAGGGGACGTGCAGAGGGAGGTGCTGAGCTCTTCTCCCTGGTATCCAGTGATAGGACATGTGGGAATGGTTCAAAGCTGAGCCAGGGGAGGTTCAGACTGGACATTAGGAAGCATTTCTTTACTGAGAGGGTAATCAAACACTGGAACACTGGCTGATGCCCCAAGCCTGTCAGTGTTTAAGAGGCATTTGGACAATGCTGCCCTTAATAACATGCTTTAGCTTTTGGTCAGTCCTGAAGTGGTCAGGAAGTTGGACTAGACAATCATTGTAGGTCCCTTCCAACTGAACTATTCCATTCTGTTATATTACAATTCAGGGAGCAGATCCAGGATTCTGCCTTTTTTATTGAAGACATTCCATATACCACAAGGACTTTGTCCAAAGGGAATCTTGTATCTCCACAGAAAAATTTGAATGTTTATTCCAATTTTTGCCTTGGAATCCTTTGGAGTTTTCTTTGGAAGTGGTGAATAACAAAACCATTTACTAATCAACAAAACATGTAGTTTTTAACTAATTACCTACTTCAAAGAAAAAAAGTTTATATGAAAAGCCTAAGGTTGAGGGGACACCAGTCCAAAGCTAGGAGTAGGGTTCTATAACTTCAGCATATAACACTAAGCTCTTTTCGATATGCATGAACACAAAAAGCGGGGGGGGGAATCAGCAATTTCTACTGGCATAGCTTTTCTCTACACTTATTTCCTCAAAAAGGCTTTTTTGAGGAAAAAACAAGCAACAACTGCTGATGAAAGAAAGTGGTCTCTATCTCTACTTTCTGGGAGTTATTACAAGTTCACAGCAAAGATAGAAATTATGGGAAAATTGATGTAAAAACCCAAAGAATCAAGAATGGACGTGTGAAAGAGCTATGCTTAGCTTTTGTGCAAAACAAAAACCTGGTTGTACAAATACAAAACAGTAATGACACTAATTTTTAGTTACTACTATTTTATTGGTGGTCCTGGTTTCGGCAGGGATAGAGTTAATTTCCTTCCTACCAGCTGGTACAGTGCTGTGTTTTGGATTCGGTATGAGAACAATGTTGATAACACACTGATGTTTCAGTTGTTGCTAAGTAGTGCTTACACTAGTCAAGGACTTTTCAGCTTCCCATGTTCTACCGATGGAGAAGGCTGGAGGTGCACAAGAAGCTGGGAGGGGGCACAGCCAGGACAGCTGACCCAAACTGGCCACAGGGACATTCCATACCATGTGACGTCATGCTCAGTACATCAACTGGGGAAAGCTGGTCGGGGGAGGAGGCTGCTGCTCGGGGACTGGCTGGGCATCGGTCGGCGGGTGGCGAGCAATTGCATTGTGCATCACTTGCTTTGTGTATTAGTAGTAGTAGTAGTAGTAGTACATTATTATTATTTTATTTCAATTATTAAACTGTTTTTATCTCAAACCGCGAGTTTTTTCTCACTTGTGCTCTTCCAATTCTCTTCGCCATCCTACTCGGGGGGGCGGG
>NW_008794581.1:3990989-3998204 GCF_000699145.1 Aptenodytes forsteri | reverse complement strand
GTGAGCGGCTGTGTGGTGCTCAGTTGCGACTGAGGTTAAACCACGACATTGGTATTCTTGGCAAAACTAGACACTTGATTTTTAAGTGCTGCAACTCCTTTGGTATAGCATATAAAACCAGAAACAATCCACATGCTACTTCACAGTGAGAAACTACATTACCATTTTGAAGAACACTGTTCCATCATTAAATAAAATACTTATTTTAAGTGTATGCTTGCAGGGGAGAGGGAACTGTGATTTGGTCTTTAACTGCAGCATATGCCAATGTATAGAATCAGAACTCCAAATAAAATGCAAACATTCCATCCTGCCTGTTTTTCTACGTTGTTTTCCAATAAAGCTACAGAATCTATGCATCATATGCTTTTATAAATAATGGAGCTTCACTTTAAATAATGTAGTTTTCTTACATCATCTGCCTTAGAGCTGGACTCTACTAAGTTTATAAAGTTGGTGTCTTTCTTACATACGCACTTCTATCCTCTTCCCAAGAGGCATTTGAGTCTAATCCAAAATCAAAGTATAGTGTTCTTGTTTGTTTGTTTCTTTCTTTCTTTCTTTCTTTCTTTCTTTCACTCTTTCTCTCTTTTTCTTTCTTTCTTTTTCTTTCTTTCTTTCTCTCTTTTCTTTCTTTCTCTCTTCTTTCTTCTTTCTCTTTCTCTTTCTTTTCTTTTTCTTTTTTTCTTTTTTCTTTTTCTCTTTCTTTCTTTCTTTCTTTTCTTTCTTTCTTTCTTTCTTTCTTTCTTCTTTCTTTCTTCTCTTTCTCTCTTTCTTTCTTTCTTCTCTTTCTCTCTTCCTTACTTTTTCTTTCCTCTTCTCTCTCTCTCTCCCCCTTCCCTTCCCTTCCCTTCCCCCTCCCTTCCCTTCCCTTCCCTTCCCTCTTTTCTTTTTAAAAGTAGTTTCTAGTCTAGGGTAGCTATTTCCAGTGATATTTTTCAATCATTCCACTGACCACAAAAAGAGCCACAAAGAAGAATAAGAGGAAGAGGATCTACAGGTTTGGTGAAGGCCACAGCTGCTTGGAAAGGAATGTGAAAAGTGGTTTCTTGAGGCTGACATCATCTGCTAGAACAGAGGGACTGTGTTGCCCTGTTACTCCCTGAGGAACATAGAAACCACAGCCATGTGCCTGGTCAGATGCAAAAGCAGTTCTTTGGCCTGGTTATCACCTTTTCCGTAGAGCAGCACATACAGCCTTCCGCTCCAGACATTAGAAAGCCCCAGGTGAAAAAAATGAGTGAAACCAAACTCAACAAAAGAATAAAAAACCCAAAACCATCAAAACTAAAGCCAAGAAATACTGTTACCCAATGCCAGGCCTGCCTTCTCCCACAGAAAGTTTACATACAGATGTCTTGAGTCTAGTTCTAAACCCAAGTTAATTTCTTCTCACAGGTAAGAGCTCTCTCCCCATCCAAATACAATTTAACTACGTGTTCCACTTCTAATTCCTACAACATTGGCATCTGCTGCACATGAGGCTATGCAGATCAGACTGACCACAAACCAGTTAATTAATGATATCTGGTATAAATGAGGCCATCACATACCCTCCTTTGCACATACTGACAAAAAGTCTGCATTCAACTACATTTTCTGGAATTGTCTTTGTACTTTAAATGCTGCTAGAAGGATAGTGTCAGCACATAATTTGATATCATAGTTTATGGCAAATTGGCATCACGGGGATCTAGCAAAGGTTCTATAAGAGAGAGTTTTGAAGTGCCTGAAAACCCACCTCACAGTCATGCTTTTCTTGTCACTGATAACATACATTATATCCTGTAGAAAGAGTTTCTGGATGACAATACAGGACTGGATTTTGACCAGTGTAATATTGCTCAGAACTCAAAATCTGAGACACACTACGAAAAAGAAACTCCTCAGACAAATAAAGGTTGTCTATGTCTGGTTCTTTATGCAAATAGCATTCTAGTGTTTGGAAATTTTTTTCACATGCTGCTTATTCAACTCCTATGTCTGCCCTATCATTGACCTGAGTTGACCTCTTGCCTTAAAGAGATTTTTTCTACACCTTCCTAAGACAGAAGCATCAGAAAGCATACAGTAATCAGGCAAAACATTACACAGAAAAAAGTTTCAAATTTTGGACCTGGTTGAGCTATCTAGCGTTAGCTACCATCATCAAGGTGGAAAGTTTTCTTGGTAATCTCTTCCCCATGGGACACCACAGTACATTAATCAATGAGAGTCACCTGGGCCCCTCTTCTCTACAGGAGCTACACCTTGTATGAATCCTCTGTTCTGTATTACCACATTGTTACTGAGTTTCATGACAAGATTATTAAATATCTGGTACATCCTACTGGGTAATAACTTAATTTAGCAAGCACAAATGAATCATTAGTAGCTGATTAGAACCATAATCTTCCACTTGGCCTCACATTCCTTGAGGGAGCAGTTCAATCCACACCTAACCCCAGGTAAGTATTGCTGACATGGTAAGAGAAGTGGCTGGTTGTTCTCTTTTCCATCTAGCATTTAAGTGTTGGGCTTTTTAACCTTTCCCTTTATACTTCATATTACTCACAACAGGACATAGTCACTGTAGCTAAGTCTATTGGCCAGCCTTAGGTTTGAACAACTATAGGACATTCCTAAGATGCAAGTGTGAAGAATTCTTGAAAATAAGATTTCAGACAGGCTTGACATGGACGCAGTAGGCTAAGGATATGATTTCAGCATTTTTCAATATATAGTCCAGCACAAAGACTATCCATATCTTAAGACCGGAGCAGTCAAAAAAAAAAAAAAAAAAACACAACCCCCCCCCCCCGCCACTCAGTAATTCTTGTCAGCCAAGCCTTAAAGCTCTTTTGTATGCATCTTTTAAAGCTTTCCCTCTTTCACCTCCCTTTTCCTGGTTCCTGAGTTTTTACTAATTATCACTTTTATAATTTTGGCTTTTTATCCTAAAGTCTTAATATTTGCAGCAAGTATGTACATGCAAGTTACATGCAAAAACTAAACCTCCTATTTACACTTTCCTGCTCTACATGTTTATTTTTCTTCTTGCAAGGCATCCATTAAAAATGAAAACAGAGCTCAAGTGTGGAATTTTTGGTGCAACTTTTGTAATGCATGTTTCTTCAAAATATTATTTTCAAGGTCATTCATAAAATGGTACTGAACTTCAGCTTCTTAATAAAATCTGTTTGAGCAGGTGCAGTGACAGATTGATTCAATTTTTGTTTAGTAGGTCCAGCACAATTGCAGTTAAACACAGCAAAAAAGCACTGCCCTTACAATTTTAATTAATTTATTAATTCATTAAAGAATTAAAAATGTGATCAGATTTTTGGTTAAAAATATGACTATGCTGATTAAAATGTTAAAAATAGCCACTTCATGCAGAATTAGAAAGGTAAAGGCCACGATTATTTTTCTAACACAAGCAATGGCATCATTTAAAATAATATCACACACAGCAGGATTTATATCCATTTAAACAATTTAATAATCTAGCAAATGCAGCAGTAAAAAAAAAAATCTCAAAACTGTCTTTATGAAATGGTAAATAGAGACCTGTTCAATGCTTTCAGTAACCAGTAGTAAAGTACATGCTCAATGTCTCTCCTCCTAGAAAAAGAAAACTTGTAGAACTAGCATGTCAAGTAACCTGTTAAACAGCAATTTACCTGTAAGGCATGAATGAAGTGCTTTGGTCAAGAATTGTTCTGCTTTCTTCATTCTAACAAGACTTCCACCTTCCAGTTCAAAAGCAGAAGGCCCATTGATCTGCCTGAACAGGCCAGGGGAAGTCAGGCTCGAATACCGGAAAATAAGTGCAAAGGGCACCCATCCCTGCCCCCACTCATTTGAGCAAAAATGTCTATCATGCTCTGAGTTGTGCATCAAAAAGAAACAGCAGGCAGGTGCCACAAAGCACTGAATAGAGACTAAAGTAGAGAGATTACCTATTTGCATTTCTACTGAGTACAGATTTTCTTTGCCAAATGCTAGTAGAAGACAAAGCAAGGTGCAGGTCCTTGGCTTGTATACAGGATGAACTGAAAAGAACCATTGTATGTCTTCACAGTAAATACCTTCATTTTTTGCTGCTCTGCCAAGACAGTAGGCATTTCTGCCAGTTCATTTTCTAAGTATGTGTTTTCCTGAGCCCTCATAACTTTGCAATTGCACAACTTCAAGAATGGAAAATACTTGCAGCGAAGTTGCAAGCTCTAACGGACCTGTTGGAGTGGGTCCAGAAGAGGGCCACGAAAATGATCAGGGGGATGGAACACCTCTCCTATGAAGAAAGGCTGAGAGAGTTGGGGTTGCTCAGCCTGCAGAAGAGAAGGCTTCGGGGAGACCTTACTGTGCCCTATCAGTCCTTAAAGGGGACTTATAAAAAAGATGGCGGCAAACTTTTTAGCAGGGCCTGTTGTGACAGGAAGGAAGAAATGTTTTACGCTGAGGGTGGTGAAACAGTGGCACAGGTTGCCCAGAGAGGTGGTGGATGCCCCATCCCTGGAAACATTCCAGGTCAGGTTGGACGGGGCTCTGAGCAACCTGATCTAGTTGAAGATGTCCCTGCCCATGGCAGGGGGGTTGGACTAGATGACCTTTAGAAGTCCCTTCCAACCCAAACTATTCTATGATTCTGTGAAGCCCATTGTCCTTTATGCAGGCAACCCAGAGCACGAAGGAGATAAAGCAATGTGAATTCAATGCTTAACATAATGCCCTTAGACTCCACTGTTGGGAACAGATGTTTTTCCTCTCTGCACAAAGATCATGCACTCTGTCCCTCCCACAAAATAATACCACCCACAAAATAATACATCTGAGCATACACACATAGGTCCTGCATACTCAAGGCTGAATTCACATTGTTTTGAAGATTTCTTTATTTTAATTTCTCCTCCTGTTATGACTTGATGTTACAAAAGTGTATTTTACAACCCTTATCTTCCTATGCTTCCTGAGCATCACAGGAGACAACATTGAAATTTCCTTCTCTTCAATAATGGAAGCTACAAAGACAATAGTTTTAAAAAAAGCAATTGACTTTAAAAAAACTTTTTTAAAAGTCAGTGCCCTTACAATAGGAAAAGTGAATAGCAGAAAATATACTTGTCTATCTCGAAAATTTCAGAAGCAACATTTGCAGAATCTTAGCCTCTGTTCTAGACTAGCTTTTAGACCAGTATACTTGGGATTGCGGGTATAATCAAAGGTAGCCCAGAATACTAAATACAGTGCTGTGAAGAAAGGTGTCCAAAGCAGTTATAAAATGCTACATGGCACCAAATCCTGGAAGAACTGAGTGCAGACCAAGGCAGTTGGACTCTCAGTGGTACCAAGCCAAGTGGATATTGGAAACAAAATTATTATAATGGATAAATCACATCCAAGGTAGCACTGAAATTTTATGTAGGCCCAATAAAGCATTAATTCAGATGGAGAACAAACTTCAGAGAAGGATAAAGTAATGAAATCAGAGGGCCAAATTAATCCCTAGAGTTATTCCCCTGAAGTCAAGTGAGCTAGGCAAAATCTTAGTTTATTTTGTTATTTCAAAGAGAATCAGTACCAGCTCAAGCTACACAACACACTTGGTAAAATCAACAAATTTATACTCCCCTTTCCCAAGCACATCCATGGAGGAAGATCTCTCTCCAAAATGTTACATCAGAGAACACCCATTCACAATTCCTATTTGATGGGAGAAGCAGAAAGATTTCACATTCCCCAGTATTCACATTGATTCTGCAGACTTGGGAGCTCCTTTTTTTTTTTTTCCTTCCCCTCTTAAACCAGGTCCAAAGAAGCCACACTTTCTGCTTCTTCAGAGAACACATTCTATTCCGACAGGAGGGTCCACAATATATATTTGGCCAGATTCCCATGGTTATGACAGCAATTGATTTTAGCTTCTGTTACTCTCTTCAGATGAGTGAGTGTTAGCAACTGATACAAACTAGACTCCAGCCCATGTAGTATAGTTTGGTTATATGAATTTTCTTTAATTTTACTTACAACAGAAAATTGGGGGGGGAGGAGCGTTCATCTGATTTTTAGGATTACCCATTTATTTCTCAGAGAAGTGGTATGGTACGAGCTCACCATTCCTTGGCCCTCAATTAATATGCAGTGATGCAACATCATACAGGAAGGCAACAAGCTGTGGAAGTTACTCTTCCTATTTTGGAAGATGCATAGGGAAAACTGGACCACCAGTTTGCAGACTTGGAAAAAAGGAGTTAACCAAAGTTCACACTTCTCCCCTTACATCCACTGTTCCTGCTGAAGGCCTTCTGTGATATTATCTTGGCTTCATTCCACAGATTTGAAATGCATTCTCTTGGAATCATAGCTAGTAAATTTTCTCAAGCAACATCCAAATTATGTAATGCAATCGAGTGTATGTTGTATTTGTACATGTATATGCAGGTATGTAATAATTCTAGTGGGAATAGCATCTGGGCATAGAGGTAATTGAATGCAGAATTTAGCTCTTAATGATTACTATTATTGAATCAGCTTCTGCACAGGAAATTCCTAGCACAAAAATCTTCCTTTATATGATGAGCTGTACTCCATGTCTCTGGTAGTCAGTCATAACTAGCCTATTCAGCTGACATTCATAAACATATGCTTTTATAAAATGTTCCATTTTCACAGAATTGTATTACTGAAAGATCATAGATCAACATGCATAAACAGCATGCGAGTACTTCATATGCTTCATATACTTATTATAGTAAATGAGACAATTTGATTTGTATCACATATTATATATCAGCTTTTCATTCATGCTCTAACCCATGTGTGTCCCATTTGAAGTAATCTTTAATTTCTGCATTCTCTTTCCCTTTTCCTACCTGTAGAACCTAGGTAAACTACTTATATACTTCCCAGTTACTTTTGTGTCACAATTTCATACTTGAATATAATTACGTTCAAAATTTCATTGTATTGTATGGATCTTTGATTATCCCCATGTTAGAAATGAGGAACAGAGGGACGAAAATTGCAACTATAACCTGAAAAGAGCATATATGTAGCAAAGACTTCTGAAATTTGTAGTGACATTTAGTGGAGTAGAAGCACGTATTTATGAACAATTTCACTATGCATATTCTTCTTTCTGCCTATGTTGTTGTTGTGGTTTAACCTCAGTCAGCAACTGAGAACCACACAGCCGCTCGCTCACTTCCCCCCACCCCAGGTGGGATGGGGGTG
>NW_008794581.1:3975505-3990818 GCF_000699145.1 Aptenodytes forsteri | reverse complement strand
CCAGCCTTCTCAGTCGGTCGAGCATGGGAAGCTGAAAAGTCCTTGACTAGTGTAAGCACTACTTAGCAACAACTGAAACATCTGTGTGTTATCAACATTGTTCTCATACTGAATCCAAAACACAGCACTGTACCAGCTGCTAGGAAGAAAATTAACCCTATCCCTGCTGAAACCAGGACAGTTGTAAAGAAAATATTTAGAAATGTGAAAGCTAAGGTCATATAATAATAACTGAAACAATGTTTTCATATATTGAAAATATTTTGTTTTCAATAAGAAACACTTCCAAAGTGAAATGAATCTTGCCTAATGGATCAATTTCTGACAACAGCAATAGCAAAATTGAGCAAAAAGTCAAATCCAACCAAGTCTCCTGCCTTCATGGAACATTAGATTGAGACAAATTAACAGTACCTCACAATTAACAAGTTCCTATCAAGTAATTAGTCGTGACTAAAAATCCATTAGTAAATTTATGAAAGATCTGAAGGCTATTTCAGTAAGAATTACAGAAGATACATTAATGTAGTTTAAATTGATTTGACTTCATTGCTCTGTACATCTATCTGTATTTCAGCATAGCAGCACCATTGTATACAAACCACCAGCAAAAGCAATAAACTACATTTCTACAGATAGACATACAGCAAAGGCCATTAAAGATCCCAAGCCAATTATCCCTGAGAATCTCAAAAAGGTTATAATTTGATTCTTACTGTTCAAAATTAAACACTGAAGTGTTTTATTACCTGATTTCTAGAAAGAAATTGGGTGGAAATAACTTTCATGTTTATCAAGTGAATCTGATCATAACTTGCCTTTTTTAATGCTATGGCAAATAAACATAATTCTGTCACACCAATTAGTGTATCATTTGAGCAGATGCATTAAGTACAGGATTTACCCTACAATTACAGATAGAAAAAAAGAGTCATCATTCTGCTAATCATTAATCTAATGTAATTATCAACACATTGATACTCACAATGTACACTTTTTTTTTTTTGCACATTTATCTGACAAAAAAAGCTGAACATAACAGATACTATAACCTCCCCAAACAATTAGGTTCTATGACGCAACCCAAACAATCTAGGGAGGTAAAAATACTTTAATCAGTAAGTGATAAAAATATTTTAATAAGTAAATGATGCCATGCATTTAATATACACTTGTTGAACTAAAAATATCACTCATGGAAAAATTCCTTTTTTTCAATATGAATTACATATGAAAATTATACCGTGTCAATGGTTTTGTGCTGTTTTTAAAGATACTCCATATATTTTTATTATACATTAATAACTAATTGCTGCTGAAAGACCTTTTCATGTTTTGCCAAAAAGAGACAAAATGTGGTCTCTTACTATCTGAGAACATGACATATTGAAGAATATTACGAAAAAGGCAAACACAATGCACAACACACAGGTTCATTCCACTGGTATATTTCATGACCCCCATTGTCACTTCCCCCATTAACTAATGAAAATGTATCCATTAAAAACCATCCCCAGATGAACACTCTTTCAAAAAAGGTTAACACCACAAAAGCTTTAGCATCATTGGTTAAGATCAATGGGATTCCCCGAGAAGCTCCTCTTTTCAAATAGCAAAGTTTACATCTATCTGAAGCAGAAAGGGCAAAAAAGGGCATCCCAAAATCTGAAATACTTAAATGCACTTCTTCCTAGAGAAATGCTGTGAATACTTGCTATAAAACAAGGTTTACATTTGTTTAGCCATCCTTCAATTGCAGAATATAACTGAGTTTATGGTAGTTGCTCTAAAAACCTCAAGGCTCAGGCTAAGGCAGGCAGCGTGGTGACAAGTCAGAAGACAGAGCTGGCTACATATCTTTTACAAGTTTAAAAAACACTTGGGCAAGTATCCAAAGAAGAAATAGCTGCCAGCAGTTAAAAGTATTACTTCCCCTTACATCCTGTTTGCTGAGGTTGATACTCACAACACTGACATGTCAGCAGAAAGGAATTTGTGTTGGTGCACAAGCTGCTTCAATGCAAAATGTAGGGGTTTAAACCATGGTTCCTTATAAACTGATATTCCTTATAACTAATAATTTAATTTTTTTAGAACTAATCATTTTACTTTCATTAAAAATCTTCCATTAACTAGGTCTTCATAACAGTGATATGGAAATTCTTTTTAACTTATTTTCCCTCTCAGAGGTGGCTGAAAAGCAACTAGAATAGCATAGAGCTCTGTATCGGGAGAGGTGATGAGCCAGCTGAGAGCTTATGGGCTGGGGTTAGTGGGCAGACCAACATCAGCGACGTTGTGGTAGGGGACTGCTACAGACGTCCTGAACAGGAAGAGGTAGTAGACAAGTAGATAAACTGGAAGAAGCCTCACATTCACAGGCCCTAGTCCTCATGAGGGTTAACTACCCAGAATAGCATAGAGCTCTGTATCGGGAGAGGTGATGAGCCAGCTGAGAGCTTATGGGCTGGGGTTAGTGGGCAGACCAACATCAGCGACGTTGTGGTAGGGGACTGCTACAGACGTCCTGAACAGGAAGAGGTAGTAGACAAGTAGATAAACTGGAAGAAGCCTCACATTCACAGGCCCTAGTCCTCATGAGGGACTTTAACTACCCTGATATCTGCTGGAAGAACACCACAGCAAGGCACATGCAACCCAGGAGATTTCTGGAGTGCTTTGATGACAACTTCCTGACACGGGTGATCAAGGCACCAACAAGGAGAGGCTCTCAGCTGGACCTGATACTTAACAAACAAGGAAGAACTGTAGAGGAATTGAATGCTGGTGACAGTCTTGGCTGCTTCTTGCCCATTGTAGGATTTGACAAGGCTAGATGAGGTGCGGACTATACACTTGACAGATTTCTAGTTAGGCTCTGCTGCAAACTGAGTAGCGATCTTAAGCTTCCAGGACCAAATTCTGCCTTTATTTTAGCAGCAGAGGAGACTTGACCATCTTGATTCAAGGGGTCAAATTTGGTCCGTGGATGCTCTAGATTTAGGGTAGTTTTGTGCAGTCAGGATTAATAGCTTCTTGCAGATGATGTCTGCTTTGTCACCCATGCAAAACGTGAAAGCCCACTGAGAACAGTAGAAAAATATTTTAAATACAGCTTCCATCAAGAATAAAATTTCTGAGCACTGTTCATCTTTGAACGGAGCATTACAGAGCTCCTTGTAAGGCAAAGTGCTCTAAATAAAAGGGATTTCGGGGCCCAAGTGGGGTCCTCGTTGTTTCAGTGGGACATGTGAGAGCTCATGGCTGAGTTTGGATGAAGGCAGTGGAGACTCTGGCTGAGGTTTTTCCTTAAACCACACATTTAATCTGGAAAATGCAAGCATATAAATACAAATTAAATCCAAGCTGTGCAGTTTGCCTTTGGACAGTGGAGGATGTTCTGGTTGATGTTGCTGTGCTGCTTCCCAGTTATTTGGAAGTTGTCATAAAATGTGGCAAGGGAAAGAAATCGAGTGGCAAAGTTAGAACCTATTTCACAGACCACTTTGAAGACACATGAAGGACAGGCTAAAGAGAGCCGTAACTACCCTGCCTGGATTTGGAGGGTTGCTGAGCTTTATTTAAAAGTGTTTACTTAACTTGTTCTGTATGAGACACTTCAAAGCCACGGCTTCCCTCACTCAGAGGTTGTATATATGTTGGGGGCTGGACTAGCTGACCTTTAAAGGTCCCTTCCAACCCAAACTATTCTATGATTCAATGATTCTATGAGAGGAGGGAAAAGTCAAATAGCAGTATCATGGCCCTGGACTTCCAGAGCACAGGCTTTGGCCTGTTAAGGGATCTGCTAGGAATGGGATACAGCCCTGGTGAGAAGAGGGGTCCAGGAGAGCTAGCTGATTTCCAAGGATGACCTTATCCATGCTCAAGAACAGTGCATGCCAGCAAAGGGGAAGTCAAGTAGATGTTGCAGGAGGCCTGCATGGATGAATAAAGAACTCCTGATAAAGCTCAAATATTAAATGGAAGCATACAAGAGGTGAAGGCAGGGGAAAGTGATCCAGGAAAAATATAGAGATACGTCTGAGCATGCAGAGATGGGGTTAGGAAAGCAAAGCCCATCTGCAGTTGAATCCAATGAGGGATGTGTAGGGCAACAGGAAAAGCTTCTACAGGTACATCAGCAGCGAAAGGAAGACTAGGGAAAATATGGGTCTGCTGCTGAATGGGTTAGGAGACCTGGTGACAAAGGACAGGGAAAAAACCAAACTACATGATGTTTCTTTGCCTTGCTCTTTACTGGTAAGACTGACCCTCAGGAAACCGAGGACCCTCAGACCAGAGGGGAAATCTGGAACAAAGAGGAATTACCCTCAATGGAGGAGGATCAGGCCGAGAGCACACTGGGCAGCACTAAGAAGTGCTCTGTCAGTGTGTCAAGGGAAGTGATCCTTTCCCTCTACTCAGCCCCAGTGAAAGTACATCTGGAGCACTGTGTCATGTTCTGAGCTCTCCACTACAAGATACACACGGCCATTCTCGAATGAGTGCAGTGAAATCCTACCACTGGCAGTATGTTGGCAACTGGCCTAACACAAATAATTTGGGGTAAAAGAAGGGAAAAAAAGCAGTAACAAGAGTTTAATGAAAATCCATGTTTCTCCATCTTACAAATTCCCTTAAAATAGATTGCATTTTTCAAATTACTCAGTATACAAAATTACATACTGAGTCATTTTTGTGAAGAAACATTGGACTGGTGTTCAACTGAGGAGCAGTTCATAGTCAGCATTTGTATTCATAACTTGAATTGTGGGCATGGTGACTACAAAGCATGTTAAAATTCCTTATAGGAAATGTTAAATCTTTAATATCTTTTAAGTTGTTACTTTTATTTTACTGTAAATAAATGTTCTAAGTATATATTTTTTCCTACTAACACAGACATGGAAAGCTGTCTCCTTTCATTTTTGTATAGGCATGAAAGTAACTATGTTCTTAAAGAACACAGAAGGATACTTTTGAAATACAGGGTAAGTTGTTTCAGTGTCTCCTGACACAAGGCTTCTGAAATGGAAGCAAGCCTTCTTTTTCTTATTATTTTAATTTTCTCCAGGAAGGGATTGAAAGAAATGAAAAATTAATTTGTGCAGCATGATAAGGCAATTCAAATGTAAGAATTCCAGTCAGGCCTTGCAGACCAGATGGCTTTTAATTTTCTGGCAATGATGTTAATTGGAAGTCAGGATGTAAACTTCTTTTTTAATCAACTTTAGGCAACTGAGGTTTTTTTCTAATCAAATAAACAGCTGCACACTGGAAACATCTCAGCATCAGTATTACGTTGTACAGTACACATTAACAAGGACAAGTAAAACTATAAAGAACAATAATCTTAAGTAAAGTTGTAGACCACTGGTAACTACTTTAAAGACTCTAAAAATGAAAGTTTGGCATTTTATGAATGTCTTACATCTTCCCTATTTCTGCAATAAAATTTCTAAAAATCACAAAAAAAATCTTGACATTTATTTAGTCACTAAAAAGTTACGCTCCTGGTTCAGCATAAAAAATTAAAAGCCTCAGTTCCCTATTATAAAACAAGTAGGTAAGAATTTTATAACTTTCTTTTTTTGGTAAACTCTTAACAGAGTATATACAGACTCTTAATTGTATTAGCAAGTTAGTGATTTCACCATTCTTTTCAAACTGAAGAAAAACTAGAGGATCTATCTTGCAGTAAAAAAAAACTAGAGGATCTATCGTGCAGTAAAAATGATGTTATAGTATCAAATTAGGAATTAATTATAGGACAAAGCAAAACTAGGAGTATATTTCAAAAGCTAGAAATAAGTTTTCACATTTGCCATAATAGTCATCATTCCAGAGGTTATTAACTGAAAGAAAGAAATTGAATAACTAGTATCTAGCTTTGCTTTACCCCCCTTTTTCCTAGAAAGCCCGGAAAAACAGAAAAATATTCTAGATTGCCTGTTTGGATTACCTTCTTTGACAAACTTTGCACGTTACTATGGTAATTAACATAATATGGGACAAATATTTGTCATGCTTGCAAAAATGATCAGTATCATTTGAATACATGCTCAATTTTTCCTTAGGTTATTTTGACACAGGCCTAAGATTTTTTTTGTCTCCTGGTTTATTATTTTATATATTTGCTACAATAGTACAAAGAACTCCACATTCCTGGTCAGCCTTAAAATAAACACCAAATATACACAATATAAAGAAGCCAATGTTTTTGTAAGCATGAGCAAACAGATACTGTATTTCCTCCACCTAGAGCATTTTTAATGCACATTATCTTATGAAAAACATGAAAAATATACCAGAAGGAGCATTCAAAATAAAAAATCAAAAATGCATATGTATCTTGCTCTTTGAAAATAGAATCATAAGAGAAAAGTACCATTAAACACTACATTAGCTTCTTTTATTTCTCCCTTGCAGCATCCCAGTATCACCAGTCTACTTTCACAGTGGAGTTACCTGCAATTTTTCCAATAAATCATAGTGTTTAAAAAGGAAAAAAAGCTCAAAATAAGTATTATGCTGCCTGTATATACACGTGTCTCTGGTTCTGTGCATATCCTTTCTCTCACCCCTTTTCTACCCTACAATTTTAAAAATTCTTGACTAGTATCGACAAAATATGACTAGAGTATAGGTACTTGAAATATATATTTTTGACATTTTTGTGAAAACATCTGAGTAGAGATGAAACATTTGGCAAGTGTCCTAATTGCAAAAAAACTGCATAAAGAAACCGTATTTTATAAGACATACGGAGACCCATCAAGCCTAAATAAAAATTAGAAAATCAAGCCCATAGGTCCCTTAAAGGCAAATCAATCACAGAAGCAAAAGTGGAAATCCAGATTTCACAAGTGCTGTTTCAACAGAATCCTCATGAATTTCAGTAAGTATGGATGGATATTGGAATTAACTTCAAACACATACCAGGCTGCAAAAGCACAGCCAGCAGTCAGGGGAAGTGACTATTTTGCTCTTCTCAGCACTCATGAGGCTGGATCTGAAATATGCTGGATCCAGCTTTAAGCCTACCCAGTACAAGAGGGATAAGGACAAACTGGAGAGAGTCCAGCAGAGGAAGGGCCACCAGTGTGGTCAGGGGTTGGAGCAAATGACATTCAAAGGGGAGGCTGAGGTAGATGGGCTGGTTTGGCTTGGAGAAGAGAAGGCTCAGGCATGGGGGGAACTACTTTCAGTCTTCCATGACCTAGAGGGTGGTTGTAGAGAAGAGGGAGACAGATTCCTCTCAGAGGTGCACAGTGAAAAGTCAAGAGGCAGCAATCATAAATTGCACCAAGGGATAACTTGTTGGGCAAAGGGGAGAGATTCTTCCTGTGAGGTTGGTCCAGCACTGGAAAGAGCTGTGCATGGAAGCTTGGGGGATCTCCAAAGTTCTGAACTTCAGAACTCATTGTGAAATCCAGTCAGGCTAGAAATGCATATTATTTCTAATTTCAGCTTATTCTGAAAATCTTAAACAAGCTCTTGCATAGATTTTCATATTTGAATTTCTAATCCCAGATGAAGCTGTAAAGTCAAAGGATATTTTCAGTTGCTATAGGCAAGCTTTCCATGTCATCCTTATTTTATTTCAAATCATTCATTATTATTTATCAATGCATTGTAACAGCTTGTCCTCCAAGTCATGCTCTGGAAGATAAGCCCAGTCTGAAGCTTAGATTTCAGAAGTGTTCCACATCCTGAGGAATCTGATTTCCCAGTTTTTAAATCTTAAACTTGTACTTGTTTTTTCTCACTGTAGATAGAAAAAACTGAAGTCAACTATCTTAATTATCAGAAAAGTTTATATCTGCTTCTGGATCTGAACCCTGTGGGTCAGCTCCATCATCATTTAAATGCTACTCTTGAGAGGTCCTGTTTTGGAGTTGCATTAAAATAAAACTTTTCAGTGAAGTTTTTGTTTAATAAGTCATTAGCACTAGGAGAGAATTATGCATTATTAGTCAAGAAAAGAACTTTTATGACTAAATAATGAATTGGTAGTTAGCATTTCTTTCATCTCACTGAATATTGATAGAGCTGGTGTCATTAAATTGAACAATAGTAGAGCTTTTAGCTAGGTCTCTGGTAAAGTCATTATCACAGCTATCAGCCACTTCTATCTGATTCGTAGCCAGACTGGTGAAAAATAATGTTAATAGCACACTGTAACGCTGGCAGTGGTCTGTGTCTATCTCGGTATCTCTTTGAACCAGCAGTTATTCAGAAGGGCTGCACTGAAATCTGTTTGATAATCATCCATGATGGTTTCAGCATGAGACAAGAGGTAGGATCGTGTCCACATACTTCACATTAAAATGTTAATACTTTAATAGGTCTCTGTTCCATGACATCTTAATTATATTAATTGCCCTTTTTTCCTTTACCCATTTACTGTATTTCTGACATTGTCTTAGGTTCCTTATTCTTGGAAAATCAGAGGCATGACAACAGGATATTGAAGTTTTGTCCATATTAATGTCTAGAGTCAATTTAATTTTATTTGTGAGTAGATGTTTTAGTTATTGGCCCTGTCATCACTTCTTACTGTAATTATTTGCAATTCACTTCATATTGTCGTTCTTCACAAATCAGATTAAAAAAAATTAACTTGAATACAGATATTTGTTAGCAATGCTGCAGTCAGTGTTCATAAGACAACTAATTACGAATTAGATTACATCAAATTTCCCTCTTTTTGTCAGCAAATAACAGATCTTCTGTGGTGTGATCCTACATAACCCTGTGTTATGATTAGAATATTATTCTAGCCAAGGGACAACATCAAAGACATTGACCGAACCTTGCAAACTCAGATCTGTGACAATAACAGAATTATATTTAATAACACCTTCTATTTGTGTGTACAGAACTCTTCCGTAGTAATGCTTAATAGCATTAAATAAATAAATAAATAATAATAATAATAATAATAATTAATAGTTAAAAACTGTAGTCTGCTTTGATGACTTCTTTCCTATGTCAAGTTATTTACCATCACTGATTTTCTGCTTCCAGCTGTACTCCATATGGGGTTCGTGACTCAGATCAAATGCTTTTTTTTTAAATATGACATTTTAAAAGTATTTGTAATGCAGATTAATTAATGTGTATTATATGAAATCAGTATTTTCCTTAGTGGTACTATAAGCAGGAGTACTTTTATTTTGTAGGATTTCCTCAAAGTGGATAGCTGAAGAAAAATGTATTAACACATCATCCGTTCAGAATAGTGACATAGTGTGTACACTGGCAAGAATATCAAATTAATCGAAGTCTGCTTGTGTAGAAAAGTTTTCTAGCACTTAAAGTAATGAGTGTAAGAAAGACTAATTATTAAAGAACCTTTTTAAAGGCCACTCATAAAAATGCAGTCTTGTACAGGCTTGCCCAGTAACAAAAAATTACCAAGCAAAGCATTTAAAATAGGTTTGCAAAGCACTAATTCATCCTCCGATTGTTGCCTAACTGAAGAACATAACACAAATGATTTAAAAATTATATATTTCACATGCTTTTAAAAGGTCTGGGTTTGTAATAGAATACTAAAATGGAAAATGAAAATAATTCAAAACTTCTTAGGATTTTTCACAGATTTTTCTTCACGCTTTTTCCTCTTGAATTCTCATGTAAAGGGAGCAACAGAAGGATTAGCAGTCCACTGAAGTACTAACTTATTTGATTCTCAGTATCAGTGAAGTAAGCAGTGATGTATTCACTTTCTATGGATGCTGCATAAGCAGGCAACAGGACTGATAAAAGAGCAAAATTTCTGAACACTTCAGGTAGTTTATTTTTCTCTGCTGGATTAGAGAAAACTCCATTTGGCTTGTAAGATGTTCTGTTGCGTTAGGAATGTTCCTCAGGGTTTTTGGTTACCATTCTTCATTTTCTGGGCTTTCCAGCTACACGTTTCTATTCACGGCTTTCCTTCTACTGGCTGAAAGGCTTTCCCATAGAGGTGGAACTGCCAACAATATCTCTTGCTGATCTGCATCCTCCACAGCATCTCAATCCCTTGTTTCTTCTGATCTTCCTTTTCTTCATTCAGCTTAGCCTTTCAGAAATTTTCTTATTAAATCATCCACCCATCTTCCATTCTATATATCCCACTAAATATTATTATTATAGGACAGCTGATGATCCAGGCCAAAGTCAACTTTGCAGGCACAATACACATATCTTGCTTCCCCTGCACTTAAGAACAGAGTTCTCTTAGGTAAACTGTTGTGCTCAGACTGTAGTGCCAACTTTGATTTCATTTAATTCACCTCTTCAGAAAGCCCCATGTTGGACTGTGACAGGACACAAGTCCTTAGCAGGACATTAGTCACCATAAGTCTGCTCACAAAAGACTCCCCTCAAAAGTATTCATATGGGGACTGTGTTAAAAGACAAGTGCCAGGAAACAAAAAGACCTCACAGTCTCATTTCAGGCTAAGCCAGAACAAATTATGAAAATAAAGTCAGCTATGTTAATCTACTGTTTTAATGATATTGTACATATGCAAGAAAGAGAGATTTAGCAGTCACGTACAGAAATGCAATCTCCCCATCCATGACTATTAGCACCACTTCAAGAAAACAAATACTTTTGTTCCGATAAGGTAGTCATCATTCTTCAAAGCAGACAGCAACCATGAGTGACTCACCAACCTCTGGATAGCAGCAGGATTCCTCTACAAGTACTGTACAGGTTATTTCAGCTTTGCCTACATAATATTAACAGCAGTATCCTACTTCTATTCCTTTAGTAATAACAAAGGTAGTAATTTTTCATTTATACACTTCTACAATAACTAATCCAGGGAAAGACACAATAGACATACTTGCAATATTCAGTATGCATTTCCTAATGTCTACTCTGTTGTATACTGTGTGCATTCCTCTAACTTGGGGATCTAAATAATATTAAAAAGGTTACATACATACAAACACTTATGACAAACATAAATGCAATAACCATAAAAATTACATTTAAAAATCTATTAACCACTAGAAGCAAAATTCCATTACTGCAGAGTATATATTGTCCTTCATTTACGTTTTGCCTTTTTAAGGACACCTGGGCTGCTATTCAAAAACATTATGATTCCATTCAGCATTTTTTTTTTTATTATTCTTCCCCCAAATATAGATGCTTTCAATTTGCAAGAAAACAAAGAAAACACAAAACAAAAATCAAAACACCCAAGTTAAGTTTCCCATTATCATTCATGCTCTAAGGAAAGAAGTAGCATATCTCCATTGCTGGAGGAACTTGTATAAAACCTGCTACTATTTGTACAGATTCAGGGTCATTATGTACAAGGAAGGCAAATTGATCTAGCTAGCGTAATACATTTCAAATAGGACCTGGATTCTGCTTCCAAGATGGCAACCAAATCTCTAAGTAATTGATTATCCTCCAGCTTCTTTTTTTGTAAAGTAGAAGCAACATTGTCTTTCCAGCATAGTTTCGAGTTCTGTCACACAGAAATTGTGCACTAGACACTAATCCACAACAACCAGTTCAGCTCAGTTTAGAAGTTTATGCTTGTCAGAAGGCAACGACTTTCACACTGAAACTCTGCCTTGAATGGGTATATGTTAGTGAATTGGAGGTGAAAGTCTCTTTATCCAATAGTCCTCCAAGAATATCAGGTGTCATTAAACCATCTTAACAATCTCCAGTCACATAGAATGTGTTAGTAAAGGAAAGAAATTGCTGAACTGTGAAAACATTAGAGATTACCTTTTTTTAGTGGTAATAAAGAAGAAAGAGAAAGTGCATTCCCTCATCTCCTCACTGTCCCAGGTATTAAGGGCTATATTGAACTGCCTTCCAGCACTAGACAGAAAAGCTTAAGTCCTTCAGGCTTCACCAAGCATGAAAACAGCATTCCAGCACAAGCCTTACCATTTTGGGCTACCATTGAATGACTTAAAATAATCCTGAAATCTCTTCAAAATGCTGCTTAGAAATAGTTTGGAAACTAACAACTGTTGAAATGCAACTTTATTTAAAGAAAGTTTCTTCCATAATTTGTTTAATTTTATAAGATTGCAAATTTATTGTATTCTTTCTAATGGCATATATTAACAATCATTCCTTCTCTTGTCCTTGAGAGTTCAGTATACATGAACAAGAAAAGAACAAATCTTACTCTCCACAAACCTCACAGTCCTTTATATGCTGTCACTTTTTTCTGCATTTCTGTAATTTCTATCAAAAGCTCCTAGGACAATTGCCATTTTTCAGGGTAGATCCAGCCCTAAATATCAGTGATACAACAGTTGGGGAACAGGGCTATGCCATCGGTGGGACCTCCAGGAAGAATTTGGCTGCATCAGAATGCATCCTGGGATATTTCTGGGCCCGCAGACTGGTTGTCTGCCTTTCCCTTCTGACTCTCTGCTGTGCCGGGGGCAATGGATCCACCTGTACCTTACCCTTTAATAAGCTGTTAAGGGATTGAAGGGTTTTTAAAGTAGATGTTGGATAAGTCACTCTCTTCTAACATGGGGTTGGTTTTCTTTTGCTTTGTTTTAGAGAGCATAGTGGTAACTTTCCTAAAACTATATTGTGCTTTCATTATAAACATTCCTATCCAAACCCCATCCATCCCTGTTTTCTGGGTACTATCCCACGTACTAAGACCTAGCTGCAACGTCCCCCTGCTCAGCACTGAGGCAGTGTGATATGAACCAGCAGTTGAGATACCGTGGGAAGATACCATGCTGTACTTATCCTGCACTGCTTGTTCTCTCTTCTTTGTGTCCAGTGGCACTTCACCTGCTGATTGCTCTCCAAAGTGGTAGCTAGCGATACCTAGCTACCACTTACGGAGGTGGGGGGAAATGATCACATGCCTTAAGAAAAAAGAAGGATACTCAAGTACAGCCTCCAAAATGAAATTCTGCATGGTGACTTCAGATCAGCTGAAGGGGACTAAGGGGTGAGACAGACACACACACCCTAGCCTCCCACCCACAGTCCCAGAAGCACTGTTTTACTAAACAACTGAATAGTAACATAACACTTGTGATGTATAACACCCAAAGAAGTATCAATTCCATGAAAGATTTTAAAAGTTGTGCCCACCATCCTATAAATAATCATGCATACAAATAATCAACAAACAAAAATATTTAAAAATATATCAGCTAAGAAGTCTGAAGCAAAAGCCAGCCTGCAAATAGACAATTAAAGATGTTTCTTTGAAAAAAATTCTCAAGAGCTCTGTACCAGCTCACTTTCTAAAATTATGTTCAGGTCCAATTAAAACTAACATTTTTAGAAATAAAATCTCACACATTCATCAAAAGTGAATTTTGGACAGCAGTCCATAAACTGCAGAACTTTCATCGTAACATCTATTTGTAAAGGTTTCTTAGCACTTTTGTTTAGCTTTACATTTCCTGGTATATCACCCCAACAATGTCAGGGTAAAAATGTTACTTGTGGGAAAGGGACCCTCAAAATTTGGAACCTAATCGTAAAGACTACAGTTCTTGTACATGTTTATGTGTGTATCTTTTCCTCTTCTTATTTCTTACTCTCATTCATTGTGCTATGCTAAAATTACTTTATAAACTCTGTAAGACAGTGTTGGTCTGTTTACAGTCATTCTGCTACATAACCAGTACCTATTTCAGATTAAGTACAAAATAAGTAAATAGTTGTTAATTTTATTATAAACCTTTTGCATGCTGAACCTGGGTATTTTTGTTTATTTTTAAAGAACTCTGGTCTAACATTCCTATCAAGTACTAATAATGCCTCTGAGGACAATCACTAGTGGTCAGAACTACACGAGCTGGCTGATCCACCAACTTCATCTATGTGTGTGTAATATCACTAAATAAGTGTCATTATGCAAACCCTTGATTATTGGCACAGCTGAAATTAGTAGCTATGAAGGATAAGGGCCAGATTCTGACCTCAGAACAAAGAGAACTCTACAGTTGTAGGAAATTAAATTGGCATAACACTGGGGAGTACAGAATGTTTCACTGAGTTTATAAAAGGATTTGATAAAGGAGCAGAATAAACTACTTAACATTCACTATCAAACATGTTCTTACATATCAAGTATGGTTCACAGTAACATATATGCTATGCCATTCTACTCTTACGTTTAAGGTGAAAAACTGGCGATTGATACCGCAGATCCTTCTCAGAGACCATTAGAATGTGCAACAAATGCGAAAACAGGACTCAGATTTGCATTTTGTGTTGAATTTGAATACAATGTCTGAAGAATCAGGTGGTAAACTATGTATAGCACTGCTACGCTTTGATTTATCCAATATTTTTCCTATTTTCAGCCTGTTCCCTAAAATTGAATACAGCCCTGAAATAGCTGCTGCAGCCAGAACAATAGTTTTGCAATGCAACATGGTGCAGTGATGCAATGAATATCAGATGCTCCTGTCAAGCAGAAAACTCGCTGTTAGAGCAGCAACAGCCATACTGCCCTTTTTGTTCTTTCTAGCGAAAGGAGGAGTAAGAGCATCATAATCTGCCATAACATATCTTGGCGTAGCACTATTTAATGACAGCATGAGGGAAAAAAAAAACCCAGAAAAAACAAAAAAACCTCAACACTCCCCCCCCAATGGAGTGCGCCTCACATTTGAGATAAAGAAACTAAAAAAAGGAAGTAAAATAATTAAAATAGAATGGTATCGATGCATTTTTGTGTCTGTTTAGAAAGGTTTTTAGAATCACAGAATGGTTTGGGTTGGAAGGGACTTTAAAGATCACCTAGATCCAACCCGCCTGCTGTGGGCAGGGACACCTTCCACTACATCAAGCTGCTCAAAGCCCTGTCTAACCTGGCCTTGAACACTTCCAGGGAGGGGGCATCCACAACTTCCCTGGGCAACCTGTTCCACCTGTCTCACCACCCTCACAGTAAAGAATTTCTTCCTAATATCTAATCTAAATCTACCTTCTTTCCGTTTAAAACCAGTACCCCTCGTCCTATCACTACACTCCCTGATAAAGAGGCCCTCCCCATCTTTCCTGTAGGCCCCTTTTAAGTACTGGAAGACACTATAAGGTTTCCCTGGAGCCTTCTCTTCTCCAGGCTGAACAATCCCAACACTCTCAGCCTTTCTTCACAGGAGAGGTGCTCCAGCCCCCTGATCATCTTCGTGGCCCACCTCCGGACCTGCTCAAGCAGATCCATGTCTTTCTTATGCTGGGGGCCCCAGAGCTGAACGCAGTACTCCAGGTGGGGTCTCATGAGAGCGGAGCAGAGGGGCAGAATCACCTCCCTCGACCTGCTGGCCACACTGCTTTTGATGCAGC
>NW_008794581.1:3955855-3972226 GCF_000699145.1 Aptenodytes forsteri | reverse complement strand
TGGGTGGAAACCATTTTGTTTCGACAGGAGGCTACCTCTGTCTGGCTCCCTGAAGAAAATAGCCCGTTTTCCGAAGGCTGCCCTCCCTGTGCTCCCTTCCGCACAAACTGCCACGCAAACTGAATTGCACAACAAGAAAAAAATGCTACTCCATAATGCATCACCCCACATATTCAAAAGTGTAATTTCTTTTCTCAAACTGAAGCTTGACACATACATTTATAGTAGAGCTTATCACATAAATGTGAATTGGGGTCTGGTCTAAAAAAGACAATAGAATGGAGTACTTTCTAGGTTCAGATGTATCTTAGATTTTACCAGCAATTGCAATATTGCCACCCATCAAAATAAACCTATTCAAGAAGGCACTGTACACCACGTACACCAGTCATTTAGTTCTTAATCTTCCTTCCATCTCAACCATCTGTTTCTGCTGTCCTTTCAGTATGTAAAGCCCTGAGATCAGTACCTTATGTTAACTCTAAAACTGAACAAGGATGCAGACCACAAATAAGATTCAATATTATACAACAACAGCTTAATGAAAAATGCACAAACCCTTTTGAAACTCCATCCCATATGAAGGACTTCTGATCTTCTAACTGCACTCTTATTTTATGTATTAATAGCAAATTTAGATTGATTACTCCAAATAGTGGATTACAGACCAGTGTTAATTGTTTTAAGTTATGATAAAGTTATGATTTTTTCTGACAAAAGGAATGTGTTTTCCTTTTCCTTTCATTTTTCTCCATAGTTTCAAATTGCCTACTGAGTTTCAAAACTGGGTGCCACTGTGGATGCTTAAAGGCTGTCAGAAGTACCAGCAGCAAAAGAAAACAACAACTGAAAAGAAGAGTTGTCCTTTCACATTGGTCTGCGCCATACAGAGGTCTACAATATTTTATTGTAGAGCAATATTTTATTTTCTTTTTTTTAGAAAGGAAATTACTTCTTTATAGAGGATGGGTAAGTTCTGAAAGGATGGTATAGACATGAAAGAGCAGGAGGGTTGCATAGATGATAATTAAATGAATAGCCATGCAAGAAACCAGGATAAATGAGTCAACTCTGAATTCTACAATGTTTTTTTCTGTCAAGTACTTCAATTTAATATAAAATAGAATATCAGGCCTGGGATATGAGTTTGTAAGAGGCCTTTTGTTTTTAAAGGCAAGAGTTGGGTTGGATAGAAATAACAAAATGATAAATACTTATTTATCCAACTGACAGTGACAAATAGCGCTTACATGTATATGTGCTATGGGTATCTTCCAAAAGACACATTTTCAGGACTCCATTAATATGAACAGCTTAATACAGGTATATAACCTTCCACATAGTTTTCTTTCAGTTTGTCAGTTCCTCTCTCCTGTTCTACTACTCTTCACATAGCATAAAATCCACACCAAACCACACAACGTGCTATTTTTTTGGTCTATCTGAGAAAAGAGTGGTAATGAATATGTCTCTCTTTACATAGTTCACATAAAGGGGGAATTTCAAAAGCATTCACAGAAGTTAAAAGGACACATTTAACTGACTCTTAGTAAGAATTCTGGTCCTAAATGCGACTATTGAACATATTCCCCTAGGAAGTAAACTGACGTGGACCGGCATGTGTGTGCCAGTGGCTTTTGTGCATATAAAGCACTTGTAATGCTTGAATTCAACCACCGGCTATGTATACTGTTAACCTGCCGCAAGTCTGCAATACACATCTGCTAATTTCTCAAATAATAGATGGCATTTTCCACAGGCTGAAAGATGTGAAAATGCTACAAATCACATTCACACTGGAAAATATAAGTGTCTGTGGTATTTATCCTGAAATTAAAATAATTGTCTGAGGTGAGTTAAATTCATTCAAAATATCCATAGGTGTATGGGTATAAGCAAAAGTACAAAGAACAGAACATTCACATATCATCCAACATACTGTACAAAGAATAAAGGCCATTTTATAAAAAAAACATTGCCCTTTAAAACCAGGGTGTCAGGTTTCTCCAGTGCTTCAGGAAAGCACCATTTACTCATGGAGTAAAACTTGACTGAGGATTTCAGAACGTTTTACCTCGCCTATGCCAAAAGTTTGGCAGTGCAGTTTACCATAGGAATACTTCTCTGTGATAAGATAAAAATATATTCAGTGGGCAAATCAAGTAAGAGTGTGAAGTTCTCATTATAAATGTAATCCTGCTGACTAAAGCTAGAGGAGTGATACGTATACTGCAATTACGTCTTGAATAGGGCATGTTTTGTATATCCGCCTAAACCTGGGTACGAAACCTAAGATCTTTAGCATTTTAAAATGTGACACTGATATTGTATTACAAGTTTTCTTTTGTTAAAAAAATGAAATATTCTTTATTTTTAAGCCTCTGTTTTCATAGACATTGGATCCCCTCAATCCCCTATGCCCGCTTCCAGCTAGCAGCAATTACCTCAGTATTGCATCAATTAACCTCCGTAAGGCATGCATTTTTGCTTTTTTTGTTCAGTCGTGTTCTCATGTTTACTTTATCCCCTGCTGTGCTCTGGCAGAATCCCAGACACAGGAAAGAATAAGAGGCATTTGGATTATTGAGGACATCTCCATGCAGTGACACACTGTACAGTCCATTCAGGCCCTGGAAGGATCAGCAGGGTATGTAACACTTTGCCTTCTGGACTTTTGAAGAGTTTAAAGCATATCAGGAACGTTACTTCTTATTGAACAAGAATTTATTCTGTTTTAATTCCATCCTGTTAGTCAATAAAATCTTTCAGTTACAGAACTGGTATGAGTGAGAGATACACACTCAAAATAATCTATTATTCCCAATGCCATAATATGTGACCTACTGATTTTCAGCCCCAGGGCATCCTACCTGTTATGTAGGGGCACTTCAGGGGGAAGGGGAAGATTCCTTCCCCTTTAGTCAGAAAAAAGCTTCATGCTGACATTAACGCATTTTTAGCTAAACTCTGGTGATGTTTACTACACCAGGGGTAAATCATATCTCTGAAACTGAACTGTAGGACCTGATAAATCATTTACCGGTTTGCAACGAATAACTGAAGAATAAGGCCAGTAAGCTATTTAATTATTTCCCAAATCTCTACACTGGTTAATGAATATCAGATCCAGAACTCCAACATGCACTATGTAACAGTACAGAATGATACACATCATTTAATGTCCTCCCATTGAAGCCAATGGCAAAAGTTCCATCTCCTTTTAACCTAGTCAGAATTTTAGCCAAATACTAATCTTAAATTAATTTTTTCTGGAAAACAGAAATGAATTGAACTGACCTGATGTTTTGAAGGCAGAAGGCCAAAGATAAGAGAAACAAATTCCTAGAGTTAGAAATTTCTCAGTCCCTGTATCTATTTGGCAGGAAGAATAGTACACATTAGAGATTAGACTGGCAAGTCCTTTTAAAACCTTACTGCAATTATTTATCTACATGAGGGAAATGCCAGCATACAGAGTCAGTGTTAATGAACACTTCACAAATTATTTTAACAAAAAGTTTGGTTTATAGTCATGCACTGCAATATAAATGACATGGGTATAAGACTTATTTTGAATCATTTAGAGGATTTCCTGCCAATATTAGGAAGGGGCCATGGCTTCTCTACCTGTGATGTATCACATTCACAAGAAGATTTCCCAGCCAAAAAGGTGTGACAAACCATCTATGCAAACTTATGATTTCATCTTGTGAATTAATTCTGCTTGTTCATGGCTACACTGATTTACTGGAATAATTTAAAAAATTCGGGGATTTTCTCTGTAATACTCCATGCTATGGGGATTTACAGTATAACAGATTCCAGGCACAGGCTTCAGCCTACTGCAAACATTTCAGCAAGGAGTTTAATTTCCTTTTTTATTTCATAATGTTAAAGACAGACAGTTCTGCTTCATGAGGAAGGAATCCATTTTCAGTGAGCACACATCTTTTAAATATTCTGTAACTTGATTTTGTTACTTAGTATTCTTACCACTGGAGAAACACTCTTTATTCAAAAGAAAAAGCTCTGTGTGTCTTTAGCACACTGTGGACAATGCATATTGTGTTAACAATTCTAAGATTAATTTAGCACAACAATTCTCTACAGATGCATTCCATTCTCATATTCTGTATAATAACATTATCTTAGGAATTACCACTTAATGGTAAACAAAAGTGTTTACTCCTACCAGCAGGAGCCTGCCAGGTGACTGGAATCCAGTTTTACTTTATGCTGTGTATAGTCAAAGTCTAGAGCTACACTTACAATAAAAATCAGATATTTATTTTTAAAGGACAGTTAAATAAACTTCTGCTAATCCAGATTATACTGTTCTTACTACTTTCATAAACTGCTATTTTTCCATGACTGTATTCAAATTTTATGCTTCAGAAAATCATTCTTGGCGAAAAGTTCCTAATCCAGTCATGATCAACTGTAAGAATAATAATAATAAAAAGCATTTATAAATCAGCAGCCAGGGAGTTATATTAAGGAAAGGGTTACAGCTGAGATCAGAGTGAGGTTGAATACAAGGACCCTGAAGACACGTTGAAGTATCTTCTCTCCAGAATACACAGAGTTATCTATTGAAATTGCCAGGGAAAAGTGTCTGAAAAAGTTTTAGATCTGAGCTGAAGTTTTGATTTTAAAAATAAACAGGAATGAAATGAAAGGGAAGTTCCTCCAAGACACTATTATCATACTAACATGTGCATAGGTTTCATTCTTAATGTCTTACTAACGCCGAGCAAAGAATTTATTTATTTGACTTCTTACAGAACAGTCCCACAGAGTTTCATACGTCTATCTGCTCTGAGCACAAAGAGCACTTCTGCATCACTGAACTCTTTGTAGACTGGGGACTTCATTTTGAAATATTCATCTCCTTTTATTCCTTGCATGTTTGTCAGATTGAAAGAAATACAAGTAGATGTAAATCAATGGAAAATGTAACATATGTCCATCAAAAGTGAAAAATCATGTTAAATAAGTCTACAATATAAAGTGAAATTAAAATAAAAAATTGATATCTTGAGAAATTTGTTTTTGAAAACAGCTACTTAAGCTTTTCTAATGGGAAATCATGCCACACAATTCTTTGAAGGGGGTCACAAGGTTCTGATTTAGCTAATAACGTGCTTGGACTTGGAGAAGGTTTTCTGCCAAGGCTTTTGAGAAAACTAGGAAGATACTGAAATAAGAAAAGGTCATTGCATAAATAAGTAATTCATTAAAAGAAAAGAAACAGAAGATAGGAGTAAATGGTCAAGCTCTGCCTTGGAAGAAGATTACCATTGCAGTTCCATGGGAATGTGCACTGAGGTCCTTGCTATTCAATGAAGTCCTAAACAATCTATAAAAAGAAGTCTGAGTAATGAGATGACAAAGTTTGATGATGATACTAGGTCACAGTAGTAAAAGTAATGGCTAACTGTGAGGAAGAGCAGAACACAAACACAGGACTGAGTGACCAGACAATAAAACAGCAGCTGAAATTTAATATAGAAAAATGGGAAGTAATGCAGGTGAAAAAAAAAATTGTAACTTTACATATAAATCAAGAGCTCTGAACTTATCATTTCCACTCAGGAGACTGTGGAGTTAAGACTCCATGGAAACATAATCTCACTGTTCAGTAAAGGTTAAAAAAAAGCAGATGTTTGTCATTATTAGGACAGGACTAGGAAACAAAACAGAGCACATCATGATACCACTGTATAAGTGTTCAGGCACATCTTGAAACACTGCATGTAGTTCTGGTCTATCCCCATTTCAAAAAGAACTTTATAGGCTTCAGAGAGGTTCAGAGGTCGGTAACAGGGTGATTAAACGTATAGAAAAGCTTCTTTGCAAAGAGCTGCTAAATAAAATAAGAATTAACCACATTCAGAAGCAGCATGAAGAGATAGATTAGACTGATCCGAGAATCATTCGAGCTTGGGAGGAACCTCTGCTTGTGTCTATTCCAGCCTCCTCTTCAAAGAGGGGTCAATACTGAATTCAGACTAACACGCTGAGAGCTTTGGCCAGTTAGGTCTTGTTGGGTCATCCTCCAAAGGTGGAGACTGAACAGTCTCTCTGTGCAACTTGCCAATGCTAAACTGGTCTTCAGTGAAAAATATTTTTTTCACATCCAGTCAAAACATCCACTCTTTCCATTGAAAGCCACTGAACTGGCTCACCTTTATCAACAGCTTTAGTCTCCAAAATAAATACAAAAATTGCAGGAAAGAATCATCAAATGAAGATGGCAGGAGTAAGGTTCAAAACAGACAAAGGAATAAAAGTCTCCACACAGCTGGCTGAATTGTGGAACTCTTGCTGAGACTCTTGCAGATTATGAAATTTTATATGGGTTCAAGGAGAGACTTGGCATATCCATTCACAGAAGAGTAATCCACTGAAGCTTCCTAATGAATGCTTAAGAGACATGATATTTGTCTAAATGAACACTTGTTCTCACTTGACACAGCTATTCTTACATTAATGCCCTTCTAACTAACAGTTTCCCGCCCTTGATGGGAACCATAGATTCCAATTTTTCAGATCAGTTTTTCTCCTTATTAATTCTATGTAATGATAGCCAATCTCTCTACACAGAGCTTGTTCACACAATGTGTACCAAACAAATTTCTTCACAGTTTTAAACATGATGATTCCACAATCCACCTCTGATAAACCCACCTATGTTGGCTAGAGACCCAAAGCATCAGCTCTGCAGGCAAGTGAGGATTTGTCAAAAATACCATCAAGGCTCATGAGGCATTACAAATAATGGTTCTGATGGGCAAGAAACCTCTTTCATGAGTGCTAGCCCTCATGCTGTTATGAAAGCTGAATTTAGTACTCTTGAACACTAGGGATTAATGTTACTTGCTACATTCAGACAAAGTGCTCCTAAAATCTGCCCCAAGCACCTCCACCAGTGCACTTCATGACTATCTGCAGCAGTACATCACTCATTTGGTACTAAACTTCTCCTGAGTATATTTTGCTGCTCATTAAAAATTGTCCCCAATATCCTGTCTCATACTTTGTATCAGCTGACTCCAGAGTCTAAACTCATGTAATTTAAGCCATTTCACTTGGGAAGGGGAAGGGAACAAAGAGAAATCCCCCAAACAAACAAAACCAGAACAAAAACCAAAAATTGAAGACCACAGTTCTCCATCTCAGAGAAATTTTGCTGATTGAATGACTTACTAACAAGAAACAGACCTTGAAGTTAAAAGCTGTAAGTTAAAATATTTTAATATTTAAAAAATCAGGAGCCAAAATATTAATGTACCATACCTGTTTTATAACCAACACATCTGCTTTTATGATGGATGACATTAATATTGTTATTTTATTTTATATAACAAATCCTGAAGACCTAATCAAATGTGAAAAATGAAGCAAGAAAATAGTACAGACACAAGGAAAGACAAAGGTGGAGGAACATTTGTAGCTAGGGAGAAACCACTATATTTTGTAGAGTCCATGAATGATATGTGATTCCCACAGTGGTTATATTTACTGAGCTGGCCATTGACATTTTGAATTTTAGGAGTATAAAAAGCTACCTGAATTAATTTCAAATTAGGATGTGATTATCCTTCCCATAATATGTTTTATTTTTATCAACTGAAAGCAATTCTAAAAGTTGCTGGCCCAAGATTTAGTTCAAATCTGAATATACTGAACTTGTGTGGAAAAGGGAGGTTCAAAGATGAAGAGGAAAGAAAAGAACAAAATTACTCTGGCCAGAGCCAAAAGCTAGAAAGTATTGTATAACCTGGGTTTTTTTTGGTTTGGGTTGGGTTTTTTGAGGGGTGGGGGTGGGGTGGGGCTTTTGTTTTTATTTTTATCCTGAGTGGTAAAAAAATTTGAGTAACTCAGTAGACAGAAACATGAGAAATCTGCCAGAGGTAAAAACACGCTGGAAAATAAATCTCTTTCCCTGAAAAGAAAGATTTTATTACATTGCCCTGTTTTCACTTGATTGAAAGGTATGTCAAAAATGTCTCTTTTGAAATAGGGAAGAGCCATATCTTCTAATTTCACCAAACATGTTGTCCAAACTACCTTTGAATACTACAGACAATGCAGTCTAAGAGCTCCACAAAATCTTACATTGCATCAGGCATTGCATGGTTTCAGGCCAAGCACTACTAAAAGGAGTTGCCATATAAAACAAATACAGATCCCAGCAGAGGAAGTAAATCATATATTCGGAGTCAAGTCCAGATTTCCAAAAGTGAATCACCAAATTTCATTACAAGCAGAACTGAATAAGCTGAAAAAAAAAGCATGTACACATAAGTTTACTCCCCTCATAAGCTGTATTCTTAGTTTAAATTTATGAGATTAAGAAGATTTTTTTTCAGAATCAAGACACAATCTCACATTGTTTTTCTAGTTTCGAGATACTCTCTCCCCAAACGGTTGATAGTATTAGAAGAGCTGCACAGAACGGTATAAAAGCAAACGTATTTGGCCAATACAGTTTTCTCCACAGCATTTAAAATCTTTGTGCAGACTTTGCTGGAAAATTAAGTGTTCAAGTAGGCAAAAAAATAATCCAATACTACCTTAACATCATTTATTTTCCTCTTCTTTGCCCTCCCAGTAGCTTCACAACCACTTGAAAATAAAGCCCAAAGTGGAAACAATCTATGTCAGGAAGTAGACAGGAAAGAGGAACAGAATTTTCTAACACAGGAGTGAGGAGCAAGTTGTGGATATTCATTGTCTGAATGTAGGAATGTGACTTAAATCAGGAACCTAGATTCCTTACCTATTCAGCAGAGAAAAGGGCACACTCACTCCCATCTTAGATACTCTGAATTGCCCTGGAGATTCCCCAGTCAGTGGGAAACACAGGCTCCTAACCTGGGCATCTGAACAGAGTACCTCTGGTATGACTGCCAGTGACCCTCTTCACATACCAAAAACGACTGTATCCCAAGCAACTCTGCTTTGATACCTAAAAATTCTGCCTTCATTACTTCTTTATCTGTTCATGGGAGCCATAAACAAAAGTCCATCATTTAGATAAATTACTTCACCAGAAATAGCAGCTAGCTTGTCAGGTTGTCAAACGAAACTATGTTAAGAAGCCTATGAACTACATATCCTATATATCTGGAAGGCGTAACTGTGAATCCAGTAACACAACCACAAACTAGAATTTATCTTACTGTTAAGGATCCTGTTAATCTTGCTCTGCGATCAAATTAAGCCTTCTACTACCACTACAGACATATAATTCCTCTCACAAAGTAATCAAAATCAGTTGTTCCAACTCACCTAGTTGGAAGTCTGCTCTGAAATCTCACTTCCCTGACAGTCATCTTATATTCAGCCTAAATTTATTCCTGACCACTCCATTCTTTATACTTTTGTACTGATACTTCCTTCAGTTTAAGCAAGATCTTAATCCTTCCTAGTTCCCAGACTTTATTTCTCCATTGTTATCACTTTTAATCTCCTCTTTAAGAGGATTCAGCAGCATGACATCATATTACTGGTCCACATCATACTTCTCCTAGTATGGATAAACCTTTCTCAAACTTGAGTAATGAGAAATGTATACTATATTCCAACTGGATGGTTTTCCATTATACAAGACAACAGAATTCATTTCGCTAGTGGAAAAAGTTTGCCTTATGAATCCCGTTTTTCTTTTTCACAGCAACCTCACATTGTTAACTTTAAGTGACCTACTAAGAGACTGAGGTCTGTCTTATCTTCTGTACTTTGAAGTTGATAAGCCTCCAACTTATAGCAGAAATATTTGTTATTAAGTCCCCTATGTGCGTGACTTTTTATTTCAAGTTACTAAATTTCTTCCTACTTCAGTCTACTGGGCCACTACGCCACTAATATCTTCTCAGGAGACAATCGTAGTCTTCCATTTATCGATGATGCCTCACGACTTAAGATAAATCAGGTCAACCAAACCACAAAGGAAATCTTTGTGTAACCTCCACCAACCTTATAGATATCAATCCAATAGAACCTGCTGCCTGTCCTTTAGATAATTCTTCGTCCAACTTGCAATTCTTAAACTGATCACTGCCTTCTCCACACTAATGAACATGTATGAGACATCATATCAAAAGTTTCAGTAAAGTCTGAGTAGATTAAACCTATTGCATTTTCTTATCTAGAAAACAAATTAGGGAAGAAAGAGGGCAGCTTAGTCAGAGTACTCTATTGCAAAGCAGTGATGCATTTTAGTTCTATTCTTTTTAAATCTATTTTTTTTTTTTCTCCTTTAAAATATGTTCAGTGAACTGTCAGACACCATAGTGACCCCACCCTAAATGACAGGAAGCCAGTAACAACCTTTTTAAAACCAGCAATAATTCATAAGGGACAGACTTTCAGGCACAACAAGCAAAACTACTTTTTTTTTTTTTTCTTTTTTTTTAGAACAAAAGATACACGTTGGACAGATCCATTTGGCAGACATGACAAGGAAGCAGAATATGACAGAAAAGTAGGGGTATGATTCTGCCTTTTTATACACTTTAACATTTCTTAATTTATTCTGTAGGAATTTTATCCTAAAAGAATGTTTTAATTCACTATTTAAAATTTAGATTTATAGGGTTTTTTCTACTCAAAAGTATTCTTCATAATCTAAAATCTTCTCATTCAGCTGAAAACTTAAACTTTTCTTGCAATAAAAGCACTAATAGAAGCACCTCTTTCCGATTCAGACATTTTATGACCTATACACAAAGTTTAGATTCAACATACTTAAAAAATGTGTATGTATGCCTTTTCACTGTTTTTCATATTGATGTCAGTACATCATAGCACTCTTTGCATGCTACTACTGTGTACTTTCCCTATTTCAGCATGTTTGAATACAAGGCTAACTTGGAAATTCCTAGGCTTATCTTAAACCCAAGAATTTGTAATTACAGTTCCTTAGGAATTCAATTCACCTCAAATTAGTAATATATGCATTCCACATGAACTAAATTTAGATACTGCTTTGTAGGAAGTTTTATGTTACCTGTATATTTTGACAATTGTACATCTCTACAACAGCCATTTTCTACTCTGATATGAATAGATTGTGTTTGAAATATAATTTGCTTTCAAGTTGAGGTATACATTTACCAACAACAATATGTATAGTAAATATATTACACACATGTATTTTCCATTTTTGTCACTCGCTGGTGTTCCTAATCCCTTATAAGCTCTTGATTGTACCGTGGAGAAGGCAGTCCAAGAGAACAGATCATATTACCCCACAAATTTCAAGTAGTGAGGTTTTAAATCAAGCCTTTCTCAGATTTCAGTTAGATAAAAAGGACTCAGCTATCTGACAGCTGTAAGTGAAACATTTAACTGAATACCACTGGCCAGTCTAGGCCTTATACTGAGTTAAAGAACAATACAGCGTTTTAACGGGAGTAACTTTTCCAAAGTGGTCTTTTGATTGAAAGGTAGGTCAGTGGATTTTTAAATCCAAAATGTGAGCCACAATAACACATTTCCTAGGGAAGCCTTCTTTAGACCTATACAGATTCATATTTATGAGGCAGAATAGTATCACTCAAGAGTTAACTAAAGCATATTCATATTAAATTAAGCTGTCTTAATAAATACAAGTATTTGTACAATAAAAGTATTATAGCAAAAGTATACAATCAACTGCAGTGCACGCAGTGCACGCAGCAGGCTTAAATCCATGCTGTTTGATGAGTGATTTAGTGTCAGTGAATAAATTGTCAGAATCAAACTACAAATTAAACTTGTGTCTTTAGGAAGCTTTTACAAACCACATGAGGTTCAAGAGTTACAGACTGTCCATTTCTGACACAAGCAATAACATCCTTATGCTTTTCATGCCAGCAGTGAAAGGGGAAGGACTGGTAGTCCCACCTATCCAGCCTAGTGTAGGGTTTATAAAAATCCAACCATTGCTGCAGTTTCTCATAGACAACTGTAATTGTACCACTCAACTGATGAATATTCTTTTCTATAATTTTTAAGACTTCTATAAACACAGATACATACCACTTTTCAATTTAATGTCTTCTTATCTAAAAGTAACTTACCATTTCCAGATTATTTTCCAGTTATTTCATACATCTGAGTCTTAATGAAAAGAAAAAGGAAGAAAGCTGAAACGTGTTTTTCACCATATGTCACAGTGAAAATGGGAACATTTTCCTCCACTTCCAAAGTTCACATTAATTAAATAATGAAACAAAGAAAAACACAGCTAAATGTCAATGGCTTTCATTTGCATGACAGTTGAAGTGCCCTCCTGTGTCAACATAAGGCCTCGATTATTTTCAGACTGCATTACCTGTCACCTTTAATAAAAGCTGGTCAAGCAGGGAGAGTTGCAGCATGTGCTGAATTTGGCAATGGCATATCAGCAATTTATCCTAAGACCTGCAAAAGTGCAGGACACAAGGAAGGCCTGCTCCAAAAACAAATTTCCAAATAACTTCCACAACAGATTCCTTTCTGCAAATATTCAAAAACTTAAAAATGGAAAACTTGCTCCAAAGAGGACAGAATTGGGATCATACTGTTGCCACTATCATCCTAGAATTTTCTTCTGTTTAAAAAAAGAAAATAAAATGAGACCTGAATTCTGGGATCATAACTGCCCATTTTGTACATGTTTAAATTCAGTTTCCCCTAGTTTCAAAGCAGCAAATGAAATTTACTCTAAGCATCTTCAACAAAACTTCCATAAGGCATTTCCTTTCAAAAAAATCAAATTGATTGATTTAACTTGTTTTTCCCTAAAATAATCTGTATAAAAATGGTGTTATGATGCCAAAAGATAAACCTCTTCATCTAAATTATGGAATCACTTCAAATCCTAGACATTCCCCTCACTGCTTTCCACACTTCATTATGCCACAAATCTCATCGGTCATACATAGACCTTTGAACACAGAAGTATTATATTTAATAAATATAAGCTTCTGTGGCTGGTATCGTGAAATTGCAACAGCATGAAAAAAAGATTGTAACTGTAAGCATATGTACAGAGCACTGCTGTGCACAACTGTGTTCAACAGCCTGCTGTTGAACTTCAACAGAATCCTTGTGTCCATGTATAAAATTTTCTACAGCTCTCAAAACACAAATTTAGTGCTTGAGCTCTGAGTCTCCAGGAGCACTGAAAGAGCACAGAGGGGCAGATTTTTGGTGCTACATAGAGTGCTGTATAGGCACAGCAAGTGGCTACGACTGAACATGTGGGCAGGAACATCTAATCATGCTGTGTTTACCTGAGAATCAGGCAATTAACTGCTAACATGCCACTTCTCATCCCCCCAGCCAATAAATAAAAGTGCTTACAAATATAATCCATTTTACATCAATTGAATCCATTTCATACAATAACATCACAAATTTATTTTTTGTAGAGATTTGTTATTTTAAAACACATTTTCAAAAAAATCAATGTACTGTGGAGAGAGGAGGGTGAGGAGGTGGATTGTTAGCCATTTGAATAGGTTTGAGAGATAAAAATGTGCAAGATCTGGACACAAATTTGTAGTGTCTTACTGCAGAGCTCAAGATAAATTGTTTATCTCTGTCCATACAAGCATTCTCTGTATTGACAAAATTTTCACCTACTGTGAAACTGGCACTATACAAACTCAGTCCCATAACTAAAAATATTGTCCTTTTCCAAAATTTAAGACTTCTTTAGCAATAGTATGCAAGCTTCCAGAAATTAAGCTCTTAGAAAATCTCATGTATCCATTTATGCATAGTTAAAAATGTGAGACAAGGTTCCCTAAAAACTTTTCACAACAAGAGGAAAAATTCCACTTTTTCACTCCAGCAGAAGAATGTCAATGAACTGCCTCAAGTCCACATGTCCTGAGCTCAAAAAGGAATTTTTTATTATTTAGATTGTTGTTTTCATGTAATCAACTTTTTGGGCAGTTTATTTTTATCCATTTATGCATAGTTAAAAATGTGAGACAAGGTTCCCTAAAAACTTTTCACAACAAGAGGAAAAATTCCACTTTTTCACTCCAGCAGAAGAATGTCAATGAACTGCCTCAAGTCCACATGTCCTGAGCTCAAAAAGGAATTTTTTATTATTTAGATTGTTGTTTTCATGTAATCAACTTTTTGGGCAGTTTATTTTATATTTATGTTCCAGTAAGAAGTCCCAATTTTAAAAATATTCCCCCCCACTCTTCTGCTTATCAAATGCTATATTAAGCCATGTATCTTACCTTTACTGGCTTTGCTGAAGACACAGCTTCCTAGATTCTGTTCTGGTACTTTGAAAAACTTGCATTTGTTAGTACTTCATGAATGAGAGAAATAGTTAGAAATACAGTTTAGTGTTTGAGTCTTTGTCCTTCCCTGCTCCTGTTCACTAACCCAGCCAACAAACTAAAGTCTTTCCTACACAGTCATCCTGTGTGGCAGCCTCGTAACCTCTGACCACCAACAAAACAACACACATCTTCAAACACATCTGCCACTGCTACTGTCCAGTCCATAATTTCAGAGTTTCTCACACCCCTAATGAAAGGATGCTTACAATGTTATTTCTGTGTTGCCTTGGTGATGTCATGAATGTACTTTTGTTTCTATAGCACCCAGAAAGGAATTCTTACATCAGAAGTAGGTTTGTTTTTTTATGCTGGACATCTGTGATAGACTGCTGTATAAGGAAGAACACAAAAACATTGTTTTGTTGAGATTTGTGTAAGCAAGTTTTTCTTAGTTATTCCTCTGAGTTGTAACACCCAAAGTTTTCCCCTCCACTCCAAGTAAGGCAAACTGCACACTTCCTTCTGTTGATCATTTCCTCTCTGAAAACACTTTAGAAACATGACTGTTTATTTTAAAGCCCCAGAAAGATTGGGGCGGGTGGGAGGGGAGGGGGTGGGTCATGGACAGAAAAAGGCAGAAAGGTGCGCTAATGCTTGAAGTAGTTGCCGGTACCCTTGATGCACAGCCTTGGGTACACACCAATGTATTGGAATTAAGAGTGTGTTAGCAAATTGTTGTTCACTCTAGGATGCTTCAAGAGTCGCTATACCAGCATTCTTTCCTTTCCCTTCCATTGCTCCTGTTCTTGGAAGTAAGGAGAGGTTACTGAGCACACTGAAACAACTCCAGCAACATCTGTAGCTTTCATGTCTCCTTCAGGCTTTTCAGAATGAACAAGGTTCTAAGACTGTGATGCTCATTCTCTTTGTAATGTAACTGTTTTCTTTTTGGTCCATCAACTGTCTTCAAAATATTGGCAGTGTGTCATTAACAAGTCTGCAGTCCCTGGCTGAAGAGATAATTTTGCTTATGTATCTGCTTTCAAAAAGCCCAAAAGACATCACACAACAATTTTTAAATTTAACTTGCACCAAGATTCTCCCATTCCTATTGACTCATACATAAGGCTGGTAGGGGAAAAGATATGACTGTGTGGACAGCATTACCGTTGGTTTAGACATGGTCATCTGTTCCACATCTTTCCTTTAGTAGCTGCATGTTGTTCCACCATTTAGACTTCTTTGGCTGAGACTGCACTTGACTGAAAGCCAGCATGCAGGAATTCATTTTAGGTAGAACACGGCAATTAAAAAAGCTAAACAACCAAAGGTAAGTGTGGAAGGGAGACCATCCTTTTGGCATCAATTTTATATCCACCCTATAAAAGTAGGTTGGGCATTCAATTGTAAGTCTTCTGTTTACCACAACCAGGCAGCGACAAGTAGGAAAATGGTATTTTTGCCCTTTTAGAATGAAGATTCTGGGTTTATAAAATGTCACCATTCCCAGCAAGGACACCTGTGCAAAGCTGCGTAGGGTTTTCAAGGCCACATAAAGTGTACCTTCTTCTGTCCCAAATTGCTCCCTTTCTCTTCTGTAAAATGCCAACTAAGGTACCTTACGGACCCTTGACAAAAGCAATAAATCAATTTTAAACACATTTTAACTTGCTGTCTACCAAGGCCTGAGGGCTTTCTTTTGCCAAACCTTCAAGGTATATTGTAAAGCCAATAGATACTTTTCCTGAGGGAGTGGTTTTCTCCCAGGGGAAAGAGTATCATTCAGCTCTGTGAAAGTAGTATTTTGGTATTCTCAACCATATGATATTTACTTTACTGCGCTATTAATTATTTTGGTTTTCCTTAGTGATGCTGTGATGGATGAATTGTATCATATTTATTCTTTCAGTTTATGCACCACAGCTAGTTTTCAATGCTCTTGGAGCCAAAATAATGTTCTCTCTCCCAGACTCACTAGTTTTATAGTGGCTTCTCTATTACATGTCTATTCATTCATTCAGCCTTAGAACAATACAATGGACTTTTTTTTTTTTTTAAATAACTTTGCATTCACCATTAAGAGGGATTG
>NW_008794581.1:3933137-3953757 GCF_000699145.1 Aptenodytes forsteri | reverse complement strand
TGAGCACACTGAAACAACTCCAGCAACATCTGTAGCTTTCATGTCTCCTTCAGGCTTTTCAGAATGAACAAGGTTCTAAGACTGTGATGCTCATTCTCTTTGTAATGTAACTGTTTTCTTTTTGGTCCATCAACTGTCTTCAAAATATTGGCAGTGTGTCATTAACAAGTCTGCAGTCCCTGGCTGAAGAGATAATTTTGCTTATGTATCTGCTTTCAAAAAGCCCAAAAGACATCACACAACAATTTTTAAATTTAACTTGCACCAAGATTCTCCCATTCCTATTGACTCATACATAAGGCTGGTAGGGGAAAAGATATGACTGTGTGGACAGCATTACCGTTGGTTTAGACATGGTCATCTGTTCCACATCTTTCCTTTAGTAGCTGCATGTTGTTCCACCATTTAGACTTCTTTGGCTGAGACTGCACTTGACTGAAAGCCAGCATGCAGGAATTCATTTTAGGTAGAACACGGCAATTAAAAAAGCTAAACAACCAAAGGTAAGTGTGGAAGGGAGACCATCCTTTTGGCATCAATTTTATATCCACCCTATAAAAGTAGGTTGGGCATTCAATTGTAAGTCTTCTGTTTACCACAACCAGGCAGCGACAAGTAGGAAAATGGTATTTTTGCCCTTTTAGAATGAAGATTCTGGGTTTATAAAATGTCACCATTCCCAGCAAGGACACCTGTGCAAAGCTGCGTAGGGTTTTCAAGGCCACATAAAGTGTACCTTCTTCTGTCCCAAATTGCTCCCTTTCTCTTCTGTAAAATGCCAACTAAGGTACCTTACGGACCCTTGACAAAAGCAATAAATCAATTTTAAACACATTTTAACTTGCTGTCTACCAAGGCCTGAGGGCTTTCTTTTGCCAAACCTTCAAGGTATATTGTAAAGCCAATAGATACTTTTCCTGAGGGAGTGGTTTTCTCCCAGGGGAAAGAGTATCATTCAGCTCTGTGAAAGTAGTATTTTGGTATTCTCAACCATATGATATTTACTTTACTGCGCTATTAATTATTTTGGTTTTCCTTAGTGATGCTGTGATGGATGAATTGTATCATATTTATTCTTTCAGTTCACAGCTCACAGCTAGTTTTCAATGCTCTTGGAGCCAGTTCTCTCTCCCAGACTCACTAGTTTTATAGTGGCTTCTCCATTTCATGGCTTTCCTTCATTTTGCATTCACCATTTAGAGGGATTGCTCATGGAGAAATACAACCAGAGGAGAGGTTAAAGTTAAAACAGAGCCACAAACAGAAACTGGAACAGTAGAAGGAATTGTTATGCAGTGAGAAACAGAATAAGAACACATGGTTAACTAAAGGAAAAATGAACAGAGACCTAGTACTTCTGAACACTCAGGGGGAGGGAGGGGAAGGCATGATTAGGGAAGAAGTATCAAATAAATTTATTCCCTAATTTGCATCCCATTTTATCTTGACTGTTCTGCTGACTGATAAAGTCTATTAGGCAGCAACTCAGCAAATATCATTATGGTCAGCACAAGCTAATTAATTAGCATATATTTAATTCTAATTAGATTTTCTAGGGCAAAAAAAATTTCTCAGTTTCTCTTTCCCTTTTCCATATGCACAGTTTTCTACAAAGGACCGTCTTTTGCCCCAAGGAGAATGTAGTTTGATGAAAAATAGGCAAACATTCAGAGTGTGGAAGGAAAGTGGTACAACACAGACACTAGAAGAGAACTGTAGCTGTCTCCAAACTCCAGTTTTGGGTGGTATTTGGTATTTTAAACTGATTCTGTATGCAAATGGAGTGAATTGCTAGGTAACATGTAGAGTAAGATGCCAGAACAGCCTGCAAAGAAACTTGGAGAAAGGTCCAAGTACAGCCGTGTACAGCCATCATGCTGGTTTTGTGATGGTCACCTCCACACCCCCTCACTCACATCTTATTAGAAAACCAAACATTCTCTACAAAACATTATTATTCACTGTTTTCTCTCATCTCATTTTCCAACGTAGTTTCTCTTTTTTGTTTCCTAAAACAACCCCTTCCAGGGACAGAGGAGCTGCCATTTCAAGAGATGAACACAGAAAGCCTAATTTCTCTATCAAGAGAGGATCATTAAGTAAGAGTATTTGAACTGAGATGATTGCTTTATTTTGAAAACTGCGCAGCAAAACCCTGGAGACTTGAGCCTTTACTGTCTAGGTTGTGCCATTGAGTTGGTTTCTTATGAAGAGACTTCTTACTAGAAGAATTGTTCTAGAAAATTGTTTCTAGAAGGAAGTTTTTAAAGGTACTAAGAAAACTTCTAGCATTTTATTTCCTGAAGCAAAGCAACCAAAGAAGAGGCCAGAAGTAGATGCTTGTAGATATATAACAATTTGATTAAAATTTTTCCTTGCTATCCTTGTATAAAGTCTTCCCCTCCCACCCTAGTTCATTTTCTCTTACGTTGCCATTCAGAGACTATTGTTACTAAGCAATATCTAGGTCTCAGCATGTGTCATGTAATATAGATATAGATCCCTGCTGGGAAATCAATGATATGCAATGTTCTGCCCCAGAAAGAGATGGAAGTTGGCTGTTAAGTGACATTATTTATAAAGCACATGCAGTGAAAAGAATGTAGACAAGAGTGTGATAGCCTTTGTCTAAGTTTCAAACTCTATTAAAAAACCCTCAAATAAAAACTCAGTAATTTATTTACCTAACGGAGAAATAGGACAGTATTGGCTCTATGTATTTTCAACAGTTCACTTATGTTTTGAAGTCAGTTTTCTCAAGACTTGGTAATTCAAAATTTATCAGAAGGAACACAGCATATATGCTGAAAAAAATATCCCCCATCTCATACAAAATTTTATGTTTTTCCCAATCCCTTAGCCAAAAATATTGAGTATGTTAGTTCGTTTTTAAAAATTATGTTGCAATCAGTTGTAGTTTGTATTTATTTAAGAGCATGCAAATTCCCTAAGTGTCACTTTAATATTACTGCATTGGCATTTTTCAGGTGAGCTGAAAAAATATTTGTTTTGATTTTATTAATATTATTACATTTTACAGCAAAATGTCCCAATTAGGATGACATTATATGATCTGGTAAGACAGCTAACAGGAATTGGCTCAGTTTACACATTGTAATAGATTAATTATTTTGGACATTGCATAATTGCTTTCATTACCTTTCTGGATCTTACATAGGAAAGGAAGATGACTGGTCTAACATCCTATGAGAGACCCAAATAATGTTCTAAACCAGCAGGTAGGACCATGAAATTACCATAAGCAAGTCTGAAAAGCATAGGTGCAAGGCAACAGCTAGGAACCTGGAGCAACTGCAAAGCTTGGAAGTTATACCAAAGAAAGCCTGATATTCGGGAGGGCCACATATCATAGTGAAATTCCATCAAATGTAAAGACTTCCATTATTTTCTATTCTGAAAAAGAAAAGGTGAAGTCATTAGTAATTGAGGCTGTTGGTGTGGGAAGGTATACAAAAAAAAAAAAAAAAAAAAAGGGGGGGTAGGGGGGAATGAGAACAGAAGCAGCGTAGAGAGCAATCAGAAAAGCTGATAGAACTGAAAAACAAACAGTTACCTAGAATGCAGGATCTGAGATAGGAGTGCTGACCCTAGAGCAAGTTTGAGCCTCCTTTATATTTCTACCTCAGGACTGACAAGGCAGAGGCTGGTAACTCACAAACTGTCTTTTGGAGGCATCAAAATAATAAGCTATTTTTGTTACAACTTACTGAAAGTGTGGTGGGCTCCTCTCTGTGAGGAGACAAAAGGGAGGAACTGGAAAATTTCTAGTTATTCTGCATATTTAAATGTGAAAAATACAAATGACAGAAGTGGAGTATAGAAGGACAAACTGCACCATTTTGTTCCCTCTGAGCTCTGTCTGTACAGGGACATGGAGCAAACACCTCATAGGGTCTCATTTGGTCTTTTAGGAATCTTATTCGAGATCTATCTCCAAAGCACCAGCTGCAACCAACCCAAAAGTTTCATCAAAAAAATCTTGGAAACAGGTTTGTCTCCTAGATCCATTTTGAAAACCAAAACATTTACATGAACCCAGCCCCAGCTCTGAAGGAAGAGACCAGCACTTTATGGGATCTTTTGCTGCACAGGCTTGGCTAAAGATAATGCTGCCTGTCTCTTTCTGTTAACTGTGTTCTCAAATTGTATTGAAGATCTATCAAAAGACATGTTCTTTGAAACCTGATGAAGACCCTTTTTCACTGAGACCAAAAATGAGAGAATGATATTGTCAAGTGCTTTAAAATCCACAGGTAGATTGATTTAATTCTACAGAATTGTTACTGAGTAAATTAGTATTAATTCAATACAGATAAGATAAAAGATTCCAGAAACCAGTTTGCTAAATGTAATCTTTAAAGGAATTTAATGAAAAGCAGAACTTCCCCAGAACTTGGACATTTTCTTCCTTTTTTGAAGCTGGATTTTGGTCTAAATCATATCAAAGTTGAAAAGGAGAGAGAGAGAAAAAAAAAGAAATGGACAAGCCAGATTTTCACAGATCCTGCAGTGCTGAAGGAAACAGGCAAAAACCTAAGGATTTAACCAGCACTTTCGTGGATATTACTAGGTTTCCCAACCTCAAGCCACCAGAAGCATCTGCCCAGGAGCTACAGACCATGCAGCTTCCCTGTTCATAGGCTGCCAGGAGGACAGTTTGCAGTGTTCCATCTGAGATGCTATGTAAGGTAACCAAACCCAAGTTACTCTGAATGCAGTGCACTAGGTGAGAGAAGCCTAATATTTTGTAGAAAAGCAAGTGTGCTATTAGCTGTTTTCAAGCCTATATTTGAAATTTTTCTGAATGGAACTATGTATTCATTTAAAGAAAGCTGATAATTGTTTTTTTCATTAAGGGCTTCCTGATGTACATTCATAGCATATGCTTTCTGCATTTCTAGGCTGTATATTTATGTGTGCGGACATGTATGTATACACAGGTAGAAGATGAGATATATTGCATGTGTCACAAGGAAAAACGCGTATAGCATATAAGGAAAAAAACCTCATTTTGCACTTACAATCACAGCTGTTTCTGAAGCCACTGCTAAAGGAACACAATATACATTTTAATACTCCAATAACAAGAGAGCAGTCTAAGAGTTCAGGGTCAGTCTTAATTCTGAAATTTACTGTTCTCATCAGCCTACTCACACTTTAATAGTACTCAACTGTTACTTGCATTCTGTTTCAAATTCTTCATGTCTCCTGTTGTTACCAGTGGCCAAAGAACAGTAATCCTTGCCAGGGAATTATCTATGTTTTTCCATAACAGCTTGCATGAAACCATATCCATTTTCCACAAAAATATCTAGCAAATTATTCTGCCACTGACTACATTATTTGTTCCCCTACAAACATGCTCCATGTAACTGCTTCTTACCACTCTTTAGTACCCTTAGCGTTTACATCTATCGTACTTCCAAATGCTTGACATTTGTATATTTCTATAAAACTGTTTAATATTTATATTGCAAGTAGGCCAAGAACCTCATCATGCTCGAGAACCAGTTGTTCTAGCCATTGCAGACAACAGGGATATTGACCATAACAACCTGCAATTTAAAATGACAAGTGAAAGACAAGTAGGAAAGGAATGTACGTTAGGAAAGGAATTACATGATATTGCATTTCCCTCCATATATAGTATGCATCAGTCACATGCTCATTCCCCTTATGTGCCCCTCACTCTATCAGCATCAGTCAGCCTTCTCCTAGGCACCATTTCAAAATTTGGTCTGAAAGAGGGAATCAAAAGATGCAGTGATCACAAACTGAAGAGCCTGAAAGACCACCTTCATATTTAAAGAAGAGAGAACAGTGTGGAGAAACTCAATCATGGATTAGAAATAATACAGTAATAAGTAAGTGGGAAAGAAAAGTAGGGAGAGACCATGTTGTTTGAATCTCTAATACTACTATGCTTTGATTACATTATCCACCACCTTCACGCTTTTCCTCTACTCCTCCCCTGACCACCAGCCGCCTTCTCTTAGTGTTAAGTGCAATGTGTAAAGTCCTGATCTTTATAGTCTTTCTTCCTAATTCATCTGCTCCAGGCCCTCAGTCATTTCAGTTATCTATCTATTGTTTCCTTTCCTTTCCTAACTGTTTTGTCTGTATTTCATTTAAGTTTACACTCTTTAAGGTAAGTATATTCTCTTACAGTCATAGAGTGGGATCTTCAGGTTCATTTAATTTTATTTTCACCACTGTAGTAAAATGATTACAAAGGTGAGAGCAGTTTCCCTCAAACAGCAAAAACAAGAGGCTGGAGCTGGTTTCAGAGAACAAGAACTGGTTTGGGGCAATTAGTAAGAAGTGAAACACAGAAGTAGGTGTAATTCTGATACAAATGGCTGAGACCTCCCAGTCCTTCCCATGAAACAGGGCCTGAACGATCCACTGTGCCTCTTGCAGATGGCCTGAATTCCAAAACTGGGTGGAAAGATTCAGAAGTATAAAAGTAATCCATATTGCTAGGAAGATACAGCCTCACATGTAGGCAATTATCCCTGGAAACAGGAAGAACTGGGGCAGAGGATGCCAGTGACACAAATGTGCAAGGACTCCAAAAAGTAAAGACTCAGCTACACTTCAAGGGTTTTCTAGTGTAGCTGAGCTGTAAAGTTCTCTGTCAGACCCACTCAAACCACCAAGAGAATTATTCTGTTGATGTAATTTAAACTAAATAAATGTTATTGGCCCACAGATTATTTTTTAAATCTGCATAATTGTGGATGACGTTTGAATTACAGGCTAGGCTTGTTACGTCCGTTAGCATATAGGTGGGGGTATTTTCATGTTCCAAAACAGTGCAGTTAGAAGTCACAAACTTCCAAGTACTGCCCAAGCCTGAAATAAGGAGGTAAGACTTGCTTCAAAAAGGCTGGAACTTAGTTAAGAAGGTAGATGGGAGCTGAACCAGATGAGTCATGAAAAAAAGAGAGAATGATGACAAAAGCAGGTGCATTAATGTCAGAAATATCAGAGGCAGAAGGAAGAAAAGCATGGAGAACGGATTTTGAGATCTGATCAGAATAGGATGGCTGGAAACATTAGTCGGAACATCTATGAAAGACTGGAGAGGGTGGAAGACAGAAAGGAAGAAATCCAGAATGAGTGGGAGGAAACACATTTGCAATTGCTTTGTCAGGAATACACTAGTATCTTCCTGCTATAGAACCTTTTCTTTCTCTCCAAAAGATAATCCCACAATTAGAAGGGGATTGTCAAATGTACACATATGAATACAGTAAATTAATCCAAAACAATTTAATCAATAGTAATTGACTATTAAAAGGATTAATTTATCAGGGGTCAAATCCAGCCGTTCTTTCTCAGACTGGACTATCACCATGGACATAAATTACTAATCCCTGTAGAAGGAATGTTAGAAAACATGCAGAAAGGGTTAAAGTTGCTCCAGGCATTACTTACTCTCTCTTCAGGCATTTCCTATGCATCAGCTGCTGCTTTGCTTAAAGGAACTTGCTGCTTAAAATGTCTATTCTGCCAGGCAACCACAGTAACTGACATTAAGGGAAAAGCAGCACCACTGAATAGGTTTCAATTTGCCCTTTAGCAATGTCCCACCTTTGCTTTCTCTATCCCTTGTTTCCTTTGCAAAGGCTGTATTACAGATGGAGGAGTGGAAGAAGGCAAAGAATACGTAATGTAATTGCTTCCCATTAATAAAGAATGGTTAGTCCAAGCAATCTCCCTCTAAGTATCCTTCTATCAGCTAACAAATGGACCTAACCATTGGCAATGAAAGAAAAATCAATTTATTTGGAAGTGACGCAAATTTATTACAAAAAATGCTTCTGGAACACTGCAAGCTTCTCCCATTTCTATTGATGAATTGCTTACTTAGAACTATTGACCTAAAGCAAGGACTGCTGTCTGACAGAACTGCACTGTGACAGAAAAGGGCCTGGAGCTGAACTTATTTGCAATTCCTTCACACTCTCTGTGGAGAACTACATCAGTCTACTCTTTAGTGTAGAGCATCTGACACTATTGCTGAATAGCTATTCTAGCTGGTGGCAGAGGAGTGTACTGGATTTGGCTGGGATAGACAGGATGACATTCCCTCTCCCTGACCATTCGCTTACAGAAGTGGCGGACAAAAACCCTGTGGCTCTTGTCATCTCTGTGAGTGAAAATCTAAGCAGAAATGAGCATAGGAATAAAGGAAGTCCTTAACTTCCTCTTCACTCCCCCACATCATAAGCAAAGGTTATGACAATCTAGCCTTGAGTAATTTGGATTAAAACATCTCAGTGAGTCAGCTGTTTGCAAATAGCTCTCCGCCTTCCTTTGTGCTTCATCTCTCTGTCTGCTTTGCATTCGCATGAGTTCCACCCCACCTCCTCCCCCGCCCCCCGCAACTTCTGCATGCAGCTAAGCTCTGAGAAGCTTTGCTGCAATCTCTCTGAGCATTCCCTTTTGAGGTCCAGCATCTTTTGATCCCAGCAGTAGTCACAACTTTGCTTTTAAAGTTTTGATCATAGAATAAGACAGCCATTTTGTCTCCTACTAGTGATCTGTAGTTTATCCAGAAGTTATGGTTGTTGAAAATACACTTTTTATATGCAATACATTTATGAATTCTAAACAGTATCAGACTTCTAGACTTTTACAGATATTTTTAAGTTAAAAGGCTAACCAAATACTGTTGAAGCACGCAGCAGCCTTTGTTCTTTACAACAGCATAAATGCTCTAATTTTGTTTTCTGCCCCTGCTCCTTTTTTTTTCTGTTGTTGAAGCTGTTGAAATTCCACAGTTTAAGCAGGCCCAGTTGCTAAACATATCCTCTTGGTTAGTTCATTTTCTTGCAATATAGCTACTTTCTGATTTCACAAGAGTTGACTCACTTCTGACACAATGTTCCAAGATGAACACCCACACAGTGTAACATTCAGACTTCATTCTTTTCTCCACATATACTAGCACTCTCATCACCTGAAAGTAGAATCTTCAGCTGACCAAATATGCCTCCAGTATACTCCCATAGAAATCTGGTTATTCTAATACTCTATTGAAAACTTATTTACTATTGATGGCGTATTAATTGTCAGCAAAGCTGTGCTAATTTAACTGAAGACAGGCTGAAAGTTTTATTTTAAAAATACCAATTAATAATGTACCTCTTCATGCTTTTTGATATACAACAAATTATGTTGAAATTTGTAAAGCTGTCTGTAGAAACACATTGGCTTGTTCATCCAGTTATGAAAATAATATGAAGCCCTTCTAAAACACAATCAATAAAGTTCAGTGTTTTATCATAAAAATATTCAAAAAAGTCTTTTTCCCTAGCTGATCAGTACTAAGTAAAACCCCTATCCTATACTAGAAGTAACTTTGTAAGGGGTGGGGGAGAGAACCAAATTAGATGGAGGGAGGGAGGGAAAGAACAACACTTAGCTGTATTTTCAGAAGTACCAGATGGTAAGTCATGGAACTTAAAGCAATAAAACACCTAGAGTTTTCTAAGCAGTTCAAGACACCAGAAAAATAGACACCAGGAAAGCAGGAGTTTATTTATGAGGAAACCATTTAAAGAAACAAAAAGCTACCTAAGGAAACTGACTAAGAGGGACTAGACAAATAGTACACACAGATTGAAAGGACATAAATGCAGACATCCTCACTGAATGCTGTAAGCAAGAGTGAAAGAAAGAGCTAACTACTATATAAACCCTTATTACAAAACACAGTTAAATGCAACTCCACAGGCTACCAACAAAAGAATGAATAGCAGTACTGTGCAAACCAGCCAAGGAGAGGGCAGAGGACCAGCAGGATTATACATATTGTGCTGTCTGAGGACATGAAATACAAGCAATGGCATAAAAATCTACTGGAGGAAGTTTAAAAATAAATATTAATAACATATTTTCAATGACAAGATCACTTGCAAATTATTTTTTTAAAAAAGTATTAGACATTGTATTGTCAGAAAAAAATGGAAATGTTAATAATGTCTTTTATGTCTGCAGTTTGTGTTATTCTACACTGTTAAACTAAGCTTCAGCTGGTTTGTAATGCACAGTGAGTTCTACATTTGGTGAAAAAAACAAAATGTTTGCACATATCTGTAGGTTCATCTTCCGTATTAGATAAATTATGTTCAGTGACATCTGAAACCACTGAACCAAGACTTTGATTGCCAGGCTTCCTAGAAACATAAAAACCTCTTTGAAAGCTATGTGACAATATCCCATGAAATGAAAATAAAAGCCATATTCCATTTTTCTTTTTAAGATTATTCAGCTCACTGATGACATTTTTACTTATTCATTAGGTGGTCTTTTGATGAAATGGCTGGTCTGGCAGACCATGGATAACGTTGACAATGCAAATTCAAATTGACAGACATGTAGGAAGATGCAAGATTTGATGTTACCATCATGTGATATGAAATCTTTGGCTGTACTGAACAAGTATAATGAGACACTTTTCCCAAGTGACTTTTGTTCAAATAGTGCCACTATCCCCCTATGAGCAGTAGTCAAGGAATTACTTAAACAGCTTGCTACCACATGGCTTAAAATAATTTCTTAAGGATTACATATTTTGCAATTTAAAAACAACAAACAAACAGTAGGAAATGTTTTATACACCCAGTTTAAAGAAAAATAGCCGCAAGTTATGATTAAGTTTACACAGCAAGACGTGCTAGGATTTAACACTAAAAATAATGAAACTTATTTTGTAGGTTAAATTTTCTTTCAGGGCCTGGAATGTTCAGTGTGTTTATTGAGCTTTTAGAACTTAATTTCACAAAATAGATAGTAGAACATTTGTAATAAAATATGGTCTTTCCCCCAAATTTGACCAGATCTCATTAGATAAGCTAACATTAAAATTTTATGCTTTGCGGTCTTTTAAAAATTTTATGGACAGCCTCATGCTTCACATAATTTCTCAGCAGGTCAGACAACAGCAACAGTGAAACTTTATTAAGCACTCTGAATACCTATCTTCAGTTTATTGAGACATATCAGGCTGTTTATTTGATCCACATATCAAACTGTGGCACCATGATTAATTTAGCATACTTCGGTCACTTTCCCCCTATGGCTATACATACATATGCTAATAGCATGTACAGTAAAATTACAGGAAATAAAAAATATTATCTACATAAAGAGAATTTTTTTTAAAAGAAATTCTTAAGAATAAGCCAAAAAGAGCAACTGTTCCCAATAGCCAAGAGCTCAAGCAGATACAGCCTGCCAGATTCAGGAAGCTCCACACCAGGCCTGGTCAGAGATGTCTGAGCTGCCTTCCCATACCTGAGAGAACAGGGATGAACTTGAGCAATTCTGGACAAAGTCAACTAAGCTCATTCTCTTGGTCCAACAACCAACTCCACTGGATTAGGAAACTGAGGCAGCAAAGAGGAGAAGGAAGCAGACACACCAAGGCATTAGCGGCGACAAAGCAGAGACAGAAGTCCCAATGTCATTACAGGGTAAGGTGGAAGATACTCATGGGAAAATAAAAAATCTGGATCCAGAGTGGTTTGGAATATTTCTCAAGTGAACTCTGTTTACATACAAGCTGGGAGCCCCTCAGAAAACAAGGAAATATAACTGTATCCTTTGTCCTTGTACATGTTCTTGTAGATGCACACTAGAACTTTTCTTTCCTATTACCACTGATCAAAGCACTTAAATAAAGTGTCCTTGTCTATTAGGAGAAGGGGCACATTCAACAGCTTAAACATAGCAGTAGCATATTAAAAAGGAACATTCAGTTCTCATCTGTGCCTGTAAGGCAGAGTCATTGGTATATAATACCATACATTAATGTTGTTCCATGAGCATCTGGAAGACAGAAAAGGCTACAGCAGCATCCCAACCTCTCTATTTCAGTATTATTCTTGGATACTGGGAGACATACATACATAGGACAAAAAATCACCACAAAGACCAGAAAACAAACAAAATTAGGCCTCATCCAAATCTATACATATATCATTAGCATATTGTCTCATTGGTGTCCTGGAACATTACACAGTCAACATTTCAACAATGCATTATCAAATCAAGTGCAGTCCCTGATACCAGCATCAGTGCAGGGGCATACATTTATGACTGAGTATATTATAGATAATATGTAAGCTTACATTTCAATGAATGCTCAAGAAAAAAATCATTTTTAATAATTCTATGTAAAATACACTCTGAAAAATTAATGTCTCAAAAAAATCACTCAAAAACGTACTAGTATTCAATAATCTTATCTCTGTGTGTGCAAGTCACACATATGTATTCATTTAGGCTTCAGATACAAGAATAGGGTACAACTAACAAAGATTTCATCACAGTTGCTATCCTACTCAGAAGCGTATTTGAAAGGCTAACACAGCACATAAGTAATATGGAAGAATACTGATAATAAAAATGGAAGCGAGGAAAAGAAAACCTTCTACTCACACTTTTGCTCCTCCCGTGTAGAGTACAGGTATTCTTGTTCATGGTGACTCTATGACTAAATCAGAAGTGTTCTGCAAGTTTCAAAGGAGAGGTTTTATCCCTTGACCATCCAAATACCAGCTGTTATACGGAAAGGAAATTAATTCATCTCATTAGCATCAAGGTCTTTGCAAGTTGTACAACATCCAGGCATAAGCCACCGCTTCAGCGTATAAAAGTTGCAAACATTCTAAGATCTTGTACAGGAGATGTTTCATGTGTCACTGAATCATACAACACATACAGTTAGCCTGAACCATACAACAAGCACACCCATGAACAGTGCATGCTTTCCAGTCAATAAAAAATGCATGCCAACCCAAACAATTACAGAAGGTTACAGACTTCTGAGGCAGAGCTTTTTGCCACAGTTATTTAACTAGGTATCAGCAGAATTGTTTGTAATAATGAAATAAGCCTTATTGGGTATTTTTAGCCAGTTTCTCAGTCTGAGGGGATCTGTTAACTTATATACTATTCAGACCAGCAGACATATGCTAAATTTGAGGGAAGATGATCAGCTAGAGTAATTTGCAAATCCAGGTGCCTAAGGACATTTAAACCAGCAGTTGAGTACTTTCATATAGTTGTCAGACTTCAACAAATTTGTCTTTGTATTATAATAATAACTAAGCAAAAGCCCTAGCAACTGATGATGGCATGGCATGGCAGCTTTTGAAACGCAGCGTTCATCAGCCCCTGGGTAAGTGCATAGCAGTAATCATGGAAGAGTAGAGTTAAAGGGAAATCCATATGCTCCAGGATCAGGTAGTTGAAAGATTTATATTCTCATTTGGGCCAGGTACATGTCTGCATGCATTTTTTTTTCCTTAGCTCTGTCAGCCAAAGATGAGGTAAAGTGCAATTTCCGACCAACAGAACTGTTCTAGTAAAATCTCCTAATATAGAATCAATCACACCAGCAAAATTACAGGTATGGCTTATTTCTCTCATGGGCAGGCACATCACTGATGCAACTCGTATGGGTACAAGAAATATTTTCCTAGGTTAGGCATCATCCACACTAGCATAGTTTTGCTAGCATAACATACTGTTTTAAAATGGCTAAGTTTTTGAGAATCTCCAAAGCCCACCTCTGCTGAAACAGAAAATGAACTCCTAAATGTCAGTATGACACTAAGAGCCAAATATATTCACAGAGATATACACACATACAGGTGTAGTTTCCTGCCCCCACAGGAGAACATCATGACCTGTGACAGATCTAAAAGCCTAGTTTTCCTTCCTAAGAAACCCACTCATCTCAATGCATGAGCAAGTCTCCAGCACACTACTTGATCTTTTGATTTGTTTTCTAAAACCCTGTCATTTCCTTCAGATAAATAATAAATATGTGTTGATTATTTATGTATTTAATTATTTATAGGCAGCATCCAGTAACAGAGAAACAAAGCCAACTGTTGAGGAAACAGCTAATTTTTTTCATATTTAGATATCATATATACAAATATTGTTGTTGGCAGTTTTACAACAACGAAATAGAGGATCTAATTTGCAATTAGAGCTGCAGAGGCTACACCTCCTCATGGTCCTGTTGGATGCCCTTCAGGCTAACCAAGTTAGCCTCTGCCCCAGTGTGATAGAGCTATAGTTGCTTCCTCCCTATTGATTGGCTTTGCCAACCACTTGACAGTTATTTACAAAGGTGAAACAAATTCTGTCATTGATGTCGTATCACTGCCTGTGCCCATGGGTGTATAGTTGGGCCTAGTCTGGCAGTTCTTGAGGGTAGTGCTGTCCTGCTTATGTATACCCTCACATTGTAATTGACAATATGGGTCAGCCGTTGTGGATTACATTCGTATCGGTGGCCACACAAACAAGTCCATTGGACTTGTGAGATGAAGTGGTCATCAGAAACATCAGAGACCACAAGAGAATGGTGGAAAAGGAAAATTGATTTGAGTGAACTGGAGTTTATTAACTCAGAGATTGATGGTTTGGAATGGTGTCATCTTTCCACCCAGAATGACAGTCGGCCAGGCTGCCAGAGGTGTATGAGGTGCCTATCTCTCCAAGTCTCAGGGGCATTACCATCAGCCCACACTCAATGGAGGCAGAGAGTCAGGAGGGGGAGGAATCTTCACCCCCAGGAGCCATGGCTCAATTTTCTCCATTGCCATCAACACCTATCCTGGCTACCAGTGGAGATTTGCCATCCGAGGGTACATCGGTTGTGAAGGTCCCGGACAGAAATCCATCATGTCCATGCTGTGGGAACCAGATAGGAAAAAAGTTGGGACTGCTTGAACATCTAAAGAGAGCACATGGGAAGAGAAAGATCTTATTCCAGCATTCCCTGGAATCCACTGAAAGAAGCAAAAGCAATATGTGTATTGTTTCTGCACATAGGTGATAGAGTGTTTATGTGAGAAACCTAACAATCACATCAGTAGATTTGGGAGCACACAGGAGATGAGTAGGGGAGACTGCATTGAAAAAAACCCACAAGATCTTAATCAATTTGTGGGATATCGTTATAGGGTTTCCTTAAAAGAATTTGCATTCCTAGAAAACTATCCTATTATAAAATATTAATATACTACTCATATACTATATCTAACATATATGAATATATATAGGTATACATAAAAGCCATGTCTATCTAAGTTTTGTGGAAAGAAAAAAGAATTTTCAGTGACAAGTCTTTCACTTGTCATCTCTACATAGAGATCAGTATCCACAAAAGAGTATCTTCATGTTACTTTTTCTATTTAAAATAGCTACAGGATGAAATGGACACAAAAGTAAATAAATCATTGCTTAATCCATGTTTGTATGAACATCCGTAACGTACAAATCCATACCACAGCCAGAAAGCAGGATAGCAGAGCTTTTACAGAATACAAGAGGAAAACAAAGGCTATTCATTGCTAGGATGAAGTTTGAAGAGATTACTTCTTGCCCAATGTACATTTGATCAAAGAGACTGAAAAACGTTCTCTTATCACTATTTTTCTGTGGATGTAATACCTAGAATCATCACATGACATCACAAGAAGACACCTCATTGAACTAGCCCAGAGGTGCTTCCAGCAGCCAGACTGGTGCAGTTTATTATAACAGGGACATGAGTCATACAGACAGATGCCCTACTTTCAGACCTTTGAAGCTTCCCAAGTTTTCATTCAAAGGACTATGAACCTTATTCCTGTTGAGTATGACAGATATGACCAAAATATTAGCCAAAGAAATAGTGCAAACAGAAGGTATTCATAGTGGACTTCAAGCAGAACTATATATATACACACTTTTATTTCATCACCTTAGTCATTAAGCCTTAATAATTACTATTCATACAGAAACCGTCAAGCACAACAAAGAAGGACAAAAAAGCTAGTGACTTCAAATTGAAGATTTTTCTGATACTGCTTAGCTTTTAAACAATACAGGACAATTAAAATGCAAATGCTCCTACTGAGTTGGTAGCTCAATTATAAAACATTTTTATTTTTCTGAACAGGAGACTAAGAGATGACAAAATAAATAAAAATAACTTCCTATTTGCGTTCTGTATCTAGCTGTACATTTTCGCTACTCTTTCAAGATCTTTGCATGGAGTGGAGGTCCATTGAGTAAAACAGCATATTCACACAAAGAAAAACACTATCACTCACTTCAGGAAATTCTAAGAAGTTTAGAAAAAAAAACCCAGAGAAATATTCAAAGAGGAGAAATGAAAAACAACAAAAAATTTGGCCAGACTGCTTGAGCAGATTCCAGTGTTAATCAGAAGATTTTAGAAGAAAGAAAGAGTTCTTGTAACATCTAGGATATTATTGTTGTTTGTTTGTGTGTATGTCTGTCTCTTCACAGAAGAAGCATAGTTTCTGTAAAAAGAGCTATAGAACACTGTAAAATAATCCTTGCTGCACAGTTTGATGGACTTGCACTCTTTCTGCTTGCCAGGTAGCCTTACATTCCTTTAATTTTATTTATTTTTCAAAAACTTTCACTAAAATTTGCACAAGCATACATTGAACTAGCCAGGAAGCTCTTACATTGTTTTAATATTTATGACTTGAGCATGAACAACCTGGAGTGTTTAATAATTGTGTACAACAGCTGCCCATCCACCCTCTATCAAGCATTTGACAAACAGAAACTAACGTGACGACATTGTCTTCCACGAGGAGTTAACACTCTGCATACCTATATCTTGTGCTTGCTCACTCTTACATACATAGTTTAAGTTTGTTTACCTTGGGTACTTATCTAAAACCTGAGCAAAAGGATTTCAATGTATGAATTCAGAATGAAGTGGCTTTGGGGAGCAGACTGCTGGCAGCTAGCAAGATTATGGTACTACTTACTATTTTACTAAATCTGACTAAAGGCACCTGTGTCTGTATCAGAGCTGTGTTTAATAAAATATAGCTCTAGGCTTCAGTTTTTTCTCCTTTCTGATTGACAGCATTCATGATCTAGAAAGATTTTAAACAGTGATTTAGGTTGCCAATCACTGCCTAAAATCTTTCTATAAAAGGTGTAACAAGGACTTAAGATACGGCTTACTCCCTGTTGCCACCCAACAGCGATATGCATGAGTGAGATGAAGAACTCATACTGTTTATCTCTGACATGTCTCTATTTCTGAGAAGTTCTGGGCTGATAAGGTAGCCAAAATTCTTCCAATTAAAAAGATAGGAAAAAAAGCACATCATCATACAGGATTAGAGAACTCTTGAATGCTCTGCCTGTCTCTCTGATCTGCTGTAAAAGACCTGGCACTGCTCTGAAAAAGTATGTTGTTTACAGATTTTAATCTCAGAGACAAGCAAAGCATGGTCCCTTTACCACAACTGCGGATAAAAATCCACAAGGCCTGAGCTTCTCTCTGCACTGTATGACTCATTCAGTGGCCAGGAGCGATTCTGGAACACTTTAATGTTGGCTTGTTTAATTTCAGTTGGAGTTGCTGTTTAGGGACATTGTTCTTCCTCAGCACAAGAGAATACAAAAGAAAAAAGCCAAAACAAAAGAGCAAAGACACTCCAATGAATCTGTTAAGCAACATTGCTGAAATTTTCAAAAGCAACAGGCTGTGAAAGAGCTAGGCAACTGGGACAGATGTGAAAGAAAGGCAAAAGAATGAGGAGGAAAGAGGTTCCAAAATACAGATGCATTTAGATACATCTTCTTCCAGAGTACATGCTCAATTTTTATTCATCCCTCCTATGCTAAGCAAGACACTGTATTTCTCTAGTTACTATGACTGAGTAAGAAAAAACAGCTTGTACTTATAGGCTATTACTGAGATATGAGAAATCTATAATTGAGACCTGTGCAAATAAATACTTGAATATTCAAGGCCAAATGTATTCCTATTATCATGCTACTGGCCATTTATTTCCTTAACCATCTGGTAAAGCATAACCCAGAAATCTGTCAAACGTGCCTAGCTAGACTAGCTTTTACCTCCTTTCATTCAATATGACATATTTTTCTACACAGTCTGCTTCACATTGTAGGCATTTTTCAAAACTATGGATTTCTTCAGAACAGAGAGAAAGCAATTTAAATAATAAAATGCAAGGTAATGCTTAAAGCAATTAGTTCCATCATTCTACAGAAAACAAATATCAAGAAACTGATGTTGAAAACTGGGTGACTCTGCCAAAATCTCAGGTATTTTAATTTATTTTAGAACAGTGGAACTTATATGGAATGTCATAATATCAAACAATGTATATAACATCTCTGTTTACATACTTTTACACTGATTTTATAAAAAACATAATTGGCATGAGTGTGAACATTCCACATTCTTTATATTTGGCTAAATGCAGAGCAAGCAATAACATGAATGTTGTACCAAAAAAATCTCAACACTACATCAGTCAAAAAAAAAAAAAAAGAGAAAAACCTTACTTGTATTATTAAACTGAAAAGCTAATAATTTCTACTTTGCTTATATTCTCCAAAGTTTAAAAACACTACTATAAAAGCCAGTGTTTCAGAACTACAAGGGAGTTCCCTGGAGAAATCTATTGTATACAACTTTAACATCTCTGAAGAGTGCAGAAAAATAGCATTTATACATGGCAAATAGACTAAATCCATTCATAAGTGTTTTGTATTTTAGTGCTTTTTTGGAATTTCCTGTTCCTACAATAACCTCTTCTGTTAGCAGGAATGATATGTAAACAATCTTTCCAGTGGAGAAAATGGGAATTTTGACATTGATCCAGGTAACGTCAAAATTTAATTTCAGTAGAACAGACATGAACTCTTGTCACACTTGCAGGAAACTGTATTTTCATCCATTTTTCTTTAATTTTTCAAAGGGAAATAGTATTATTCACTTTAACAATAATGCCTCTGCAAGTATTAATCACAAATCCAGCAATCAGCTAACATGAATATTTTTACTGTCAGCCCTCGATTGTTAAATACTGTACCCTTTTTTTTTTTGAGATCCAAATTCCCAAGATGCTATTGAACAAAATTAAGCAATACTGCAGAATTACTTTCCTATATACTTTCTCCAACAATTGAAATGCAGGTTATGAGAACAACTTTTCATGAAATTTTTGCAGCCTATGCAAGAAAGAGAAGCCTTCTGTTTTTAGAAGTTCTTTGAGAAGGCATATTATTGTATTGATACAATGCAAGTATTGATGTCAAACAATTCTGAGGACTTACTACTAGAAATGTCATTAATCACAGCTGTGTATTGGATAATGAAGATTAGCCACCAGGATGCTGGATTTTTAACAAAAAAATTGGAGTAAAATTACTGTAGCAGGTTATAAAGCATAGAGGAATGCAAAGATATCCCTATTGCTAAATTATCTAGTTCTTTCTTTGGATAAAGTTATAAACCCTGCTTTTCTGGAGACAGGGAATGTGATTTTAGCAGAATACAGCATGATGTCTAGGGGGACACTGAAATCCACTTAGTGCCTTTTTTCTTTTTTTTTTTTTTAAATAACTTCCATCCATCCAGAAGTAAGTGCCCAGTACTTACCCCAGAAAAAGGCTTTAGAACAGAAAAACAGAGACGTGAAAGCTGGGGAGCTCAGTCAGGCATTGAGGGTGGAGAGGGGACATGGAGAGGCAATTTTGGGTAAGAGTATTTCCACTAAATATATTTTCCTTATGACTGTATATTTGATAACTGCATTTATAAAATTACAGAACAATTGCTAGTATTTTATTCGTGACTTTTATGTGTCAGCACTGAAGACTCACAGCCAGTGACTTGGGCTGACTCAGTCCTAGGGACTGTATCAAGACTGAACAAAACAAGATAGGCCTTCCCCTAAGTATGTGCAGCTCTATTACATGTGCAAGGCTAACTACCCAGCGTGACCACAAGCAAAGAAGTGCGTGCTCACCTTTAACACACTGAGAAAAATCTCATCTTATTTTACAATCAAGTAACATTTTTCTTTTTTTTTAAACAGTAAAAACATTCTTTTTCCTTCAATCTTTTTCTCACGCTAAAAACAGATCAAAGGAAGATAGAAAAAATTGGAGAGAGTACATCACAAAGTATTTTTTATCTGGTCCTCTGCCTCTTCTGCCAGTGAGGAAATAAGAGCACCATTAGATATCAACGCTTTTGATAATGTAATGTTAACTTCTACTTAAATAGAGTTTTAACTAAAAGAACATCATCTTTCATTGTCAGGGAAGTCCTTTTCATACTGAAGTGAAATACCTGTTTGATACTGGATCGCATCAGTCTATGTCTGGCCTGACAAATTAGACATACCTGGGAGCACTGTCTGGCACCAAGGCCTGCCAGCCTGCATCCAAAACATTAAATTTAGCCTCAAAACCAGTATGGCAGGACAGGTACCATGTATGGGGGAGAGAACAGCCTGCCTTCCCTGGCTCCCAAACTACCACAGCTGCCTGGGAGCGCACCAGCGGCCGGAGCCGAACCAGGCTGGGAACTACCCTGTGAACAGAACAGCAGAGGCCATTGTAGTTCCCCCTCACCACTCGCGCCCCCACCCTGTCACCACCTACCTTTTTTTATGTAGGCTATTGGTTGTAAACAGCAGGGTTTAAGGAGCCAGAGCAGCAGCGGTGCCTTGTGTGGGAGCGGCCATGGGGCCTCCTTGAGGCAGGGAAA
>NW_008794581.1:3836944-3933119 GCF_000699145.1 Aptenodytes forsteri | reverse complement strand
CCCTCCACGCCCCAGGTCTCAGTCGGTCAGAGGCAGCCGCAGCACCCGCTCCAAGGGTGGCTGGAGGTGCTGTGGGAGATGTGGCTGGAGAAAGGAGGCACCCCAAAGGGTGCCCCTCTGAGGGGACCGCAGCCTATGGGCAACCTGCACCAGAGCAGGGACACTTTCCTTAGGGGACTGCACCCATGACACATCAGGAACACCCCTGAGCGACAGCCATCGTTCCCCCGTAGACGTCTCTTTCGTAGCCTAAACTGCCCTGGTCAGTCTAATGGTTTCTCACCCTGAATCATCCCTGTCACTCTTCTGAACCTGCTCCATCCCACTGTACCTGGAGAGGCTTCCTTCTTTCACAAACTCTTTGAAAATTACACATGCAAGAGAATACTGTGCGTGTCCTGACGCTACGCACAACACAGTGAATAGCGCCAAGGTCAGGCACTGCTAACCCCAGGTTTCTGCCTGTTGCATAATGACTGTTCTAAGGATGCTTTCTTTTTAGTGGAGGAACTGACTTAAAATAGCTGTAACACACTGCAAGTTCTCAAACATGTGCATCTCCTCCTAGCACTGAATGGATACTACATTTATTTAACAAAAAATGGGTACACTTCAAGATGGCTGATCAGAACCTCCCACACTGCTCAACATGCAGGTGGTCCTGGCACATACACACTAGCATAATGGCAGTCTCTGCTTCGTTTTCTGCTGTTTTCCACACACTTCCTAACATTTCAGCTTCCTCCTTGACCTCTGAGCATCAAGCTAGCATACTCATACAACTGTTTACTTTTGCCCGAAGACCTCATTTCTACACAGCAATATTCAGTCAGAGCCCATCATGCAAGTTTAAGCTCGCCCCCCTCCCACTGTGTGCATCACTTTGCATTTCATTTTAGATTTCATCTGCTATTTTATCACATTCTGCAGTTTTGCAATTTTACATAGTTGTCTTTAATGCCATGAATAGCTTAGTATCACCAAACTTTTTTTTTCCAAATCATTTTCAGTATATAGAACAGCACAAAGCTCTGCTTCCTGGCAAGCTCCCATTTCAGAGTTAGTAATTCATCTATTTAATTCCTGGGCTCCTTTAGAACCGTTCTGTCAATTGTCCTTGTCCACTACCTGTTTATTTAATAAGCTCTTCTACTGTTACCTCAATCTGGGGCAGATCATTTGATGCCTCTTACAAGAAAAAAAAAAATCTGTCATAAGAGGCTTCGCAAGATCTCCTATATGAAGCCTTTGACAAATGTTCCTTTAATCCTAGTTATGTCCCTCCCATCTCTCTAGCTGACTTCATCATCTGGAAGAGGTTTCTTAGCAGATTTTTTACCTTCATACCTTTGTTCCTATTGCCCTTTTTTGGTCTTCCTCATTCCATTTTTATATGTAACTTCTCAGAATTTATTATGTTTTCTATTTTCCTCATTTGGGCAAAATTTCAACTTTTTGAAGGATATCTTTTCTTTTCAAGGACTGTCTTTATCCTACTGTATCATTGTGTCAGCTTTCTTTCACTTTCTAAAAAACTACAAACTATATATTCATATTCTCTCAATTGTTTTCCTTGGGCTTCTACTAGTTGTAAAAAAAAATATTTTTATAGAAGCATGTCCTTCTTCTTCTTCACTGTGTCTAATAATAACACTGTTTGTTCTGTCCTTTCACATTTCCTATTCAATAAAAATTTTCTAACTTTACTTTTCTTCAGACATACAAAAATTACCTAGGGCAATGCATCATTTTGAAAGGTGATTTTTCAGAACTATCTGCCTTCCCTCACTCTTGAATTTAAAACCTCAGATATAACTCAACCTCAAAGGGTTTAAAACCTTAGTACATCATCTTGATTTGATGCGTTACCTGCTTCCTTTGAGGTTCAAATAAAGTCTATCTGTCTAAAAAGAATTCTTCTGTTCTAGAAGCATAGATCCCTCACATTCTTGTACTATTTTCTCATCCATATGATGAAACTTTGGCCCTCTGCTGCTTCTTGCAGTTCTGCATGCAATACGGGAAGCACTTGAGAGAATACCACAGCAGAGATTGAGTATTACTTATAAAACTTTTGAAACCTTTTTCTGGAAGTGTTCATGCTTTCCCCATCTCATCATATACTCATTTAAATAAAGGATAGCAATAACACCATTTCAGAATAACACAGCCACCTTTTCTTTCTATTATAACTACGTCTGTTGGAGTTTACGGATGCAGTTCTAGCACACAAAATTCATATTTGATACCTTAATTTAAAAATAGCATATTCTCTGTATAAAAGTCAGCATATGCTGTCCCCTGTAAAAATGTTTTAATTACTATAAGGCATCAGTAATCGTTTGCTTTCCATCTTCCACCCATGCCATATGTTCACATTATGACTTTACAGAGCAACTCAGTGTCCCCTTCTGTATGCTGGGTTTTGCTTCTTTTACAGGCAGCACTAACATTCACCTGTGTCTCACAGTACTATAATTTCTTCACATTCTACACTTTTCTGAAACCCATTGTAATTTCCCTTCTTCTGTTCACATTTGCTACTGCATATATTTCCTATTTTTTATAGTTCAAGTTTATTAAAAACTAATCCCTGCACCCCAAGCTACTCAAATTTATGCTATTATCATTTCACGGCATTTCCAGGGGAACAGGTCCAGACTGACGTGGCAGCAAGGCATTCGAACTCGGAATTTGGCTCCATGTCAAAACATAGAACACACTGCATACAAATGACTGTTTAGAGAGCGCCGTGTGATCCAAGTGACAAACCGTTGAAACTTGCTATGCAAGGCTGACAGTTGTACCATTTAAGGCAGATGTTTGCAAGTATGAATTCTTCATATAGGTGAGAGCTGGGAACAGATGAAGAGATTTGTAAAAAGCTAGAAATAAAACCTCTAAGTATGATAATTTTCTACTTCATATTTAGATAGAATTTTGCCACGGAAGCGATGGAGTAAAACCAAAGCTGGAAAATCTAGAAGTATATTGAGAGAACAACCTTGTTGGCTCTGCTTTTAATACTGTTTTGTCTAATAGTGAAATGCATAGTTAGGAGACCTTGTACACTAGACAGACTCTTGAACATGTTTGCTCCACAGAAATCTCCTGCTTTATATTCCTGTCATATGCCAATGACTGTCAAGGTCAAATTGCTAATCCCTAGTTTGTGAACTCTAAACATAAAAATATTAGTGACGAGGATCTTGGATTTCATAAAATAAGATACACGTATCTTTTGATGATCTGACATAATTTATTTAAATTATACCAAAAATAAGAATCATGTTACTCTGAAATTACTTGAGGTGACTGAAAATGAGCTGTCCAGGCTTCACAAACCTGAATTTGCAAGGTTATTATTCTATAAGATTAGATTGAGAAGGTGCACAAAATAGAAGTTTATGTCATTCTTCCTTTGGCTGAATTTAACTGAAGGAGATTGGAGCTAAAAATCCATTTTTTAAAACTGCTGTTCAGTATTTCAAAAATATACATATTTTTTTACAGAAATACTAGATTTTTATTACATAACAAATTTAATTTACTTTTTATTGTGTTTATAGTCTGTCAATGGAAAACAATTTCCTTATGGAAAAGGAGTTAATATGATCTAAAAGAGAAACAGGAGAATCTTCCCAGTATAGCTAAAATACAGTTTTCTGAATACACAAGTAATCCGTTTGCTACAGCAAAAAAAGTATTTGGATTAAAAGTATTTGGATGAAGTGCAAAAGAAAAGGGAAAAAAAAAAAAATCCACAAATGAGAAATCCAAGAAGAAATTTGTGTCTATGTCCAAAGTCTAGTCTAGCATTTTGGATCTTCCTACCTTTTTATATCCAGCTGGACAGCAGCTTTCACAGATACAGCTAGCACTGGCTTAATGATATCTTAACTTTTATCGTCTCCAGTGCTGCAGATAAGATTTCTCTTAGCTCAAGACAAACTCCAGGAGAAGCATTTGATTTTGGATACAGAAGAGATACATCTAAAGCTTTATCTCTGCAATCCCAGGAAAGGCTGAAACACCTTTTATTTGATTGGATTTTTCTCCCTCTTCTTTTCTGGCAGAAGAAAGAGAGCAATTGAGAAACATAGAGAGGACTCAGTTTTGCTGTGTTTCTTAGCTAAAAATCCTGACTGCTCCTTTGGAGTTTTGATTCTGGGAAGAAAGTGAAAACGATTCCTTGTATAAGGTATACCAGAATAATCACAGAAGCCATGAGAAATCAAAGCCATCACAGAAATTAAAGGAAGAAGAGGCCCACAAGTTGCCTACTTGTTATCGAAGAAGGAAGGAGTATCAAGAAAATGCGTGCTGTGTTAATTGCAAGAGGACTTCAAGGTCCTTAATTTCAGCATTGAAAAATCCTTCTTAACTACAAGTTACATGCCCAGACTTCCTATACAGTACATGTTAAGAAAATTAAAAATATGCTCTGCCACTAAATGGCCAGCCAAGATAATCAAGGGGGGGGGAAGTCAAGCTAGATTAATTTGAAAGACAATGCATCTCCCAGCCAGAAAAACCTTTCCTGAACTTTGGATTAACATGGAGGATGATACTTCCTCTCAAATGGAAGCGCCTGTGGTCTCTTCTAGTTCTCTTCATTATTTAAGAAGTCTAAGTGCTCCCAGAGCTCTGGGAGATGCTCTGGGCTGAGCTTCACCCCCTGCCCACTTTGGAAGAGGGCGTTGAATACGCATCTTTCAGTTCACAAGGGAGTGCTCTGTGTAACATGGGATACATGTTTCATGGATTCTGAGGTGGATCTCTCTTGTGGAGCTGCACAAATTACTATAATCAAGTGTCTAAAGGAGATGAAAATTGGTGCTCTGTCCTTAAAGTCCCCCATTACTTTCTGCTTATGTTTTAGATTAGACCAAATTCAGTAACAATATCATCATGGGACACCAAAGAATAGCAGTTAGTTAAGCTATTATTCAAATAGCAGGATATTATATACTCTAGATAAATTCTGAGTCTGGAGTAACTTAGCCTTATCCTGTTGAACCTTCAATGAGAAAAAGAAATTCCTTTAATTCTTCTGCAAGGTAAGAATATGCATGGTAATTTTTAGAAAGAAACTGACATTCAGCATGTGTACACGCACTGGCTTACTGCACAAGAACTTGTTCACCAGGCTGTAATCATAGAATGATTATTAGATTAATCCCCACAGGCAAGATACCAGAGAAACGCTCCACATGAAAATCTAGGCATGAAGAGTATTAACTGCGAAACTCTTCAGTGGTGCCTGTTTATGGTACAATGCACCAGTAGCAGTTTTACAGACAATTACACTTGTGAAAGTTAGATACCTCCGCAGACACCAGCAGGGAACAGAAGATCTGAGGATCTGCATTTTAGGCCTGGGCATTTATATACAGACCGTGTTTCAAGAATAATCAGACCTGGCATTTACATATTGAGGGCTTAAACTTCTTCCCCAGATTTGACAGTAGAGATACTGCTAAATTGTTTCTGTTCAAAGTTCAAAAAATTGTTAGGAAAAATGAAACAAGGCAGGGAACTTGAGATAAATGCAAATAGCAGAAGGCACTCACAACAAACTTTGTACAGTTACTATTAAGTACATATATATACACGTGATGGTGCTGATATTTCTGTAATTTTCTACTTTTGAACAGATTATGTTCCCATCTGAGCTGTGGCTACAGCAGTAACCAGGATGATCACACACAGACTGCATGGCCTGGCCCACTGAGCCCGGACTTTACCAGCTGGTTAAACCTGCTGCACTGCGTGGCTGGCAAACAAAGAACTTGCCATTCAGTGTGTCCTTGACATTTCAGAAATATGCGGTTTTTCCAAGATGAGAGAAATGGCGTAAGTTTATCTTAGTAGCTTCTTTGGTATTACGATGAATCTGAAATACCACAGAACTGTACGTAAGAAATGCAAGCATATTTGTGGGTAAGGTTTTCAAAACTACGTCATTTGATGGCTGGATAATGAAATAATAGGAAATTATGACAGCAAATCTACATCAGACACAGACCTACATTTATTTTCTAGTTCTAGTAACCTAAGTACATACAGTGCCAATAAGTGGATCTTTAGAAAGTAAACAAGCTTAACTGCACATCTTTGACATTATTCATTAGATGTCTGTTGCTCAGTACTAGATGAAATCATCCTGGTACAATTACAAAACTGAACTTTAAATCCATAACTCTAGGTTTTCGTATTAATTTCTAGATTACTCTTTTATATACAAGGAATAATCTTTTTTTTTTTTTGGTTCTTCCACCATTCACAGTAATAAGATTTTTTTCTTTCTTTAAATTTCTCCTTAAACATCAAGCTCTATCTCAAAGACTGTGTAACAAACCACTGTTACAGTAATCATTACATGAGCAGTGCACTAAAAATTCTGCTTTTCTGAACAGTCTTCACGTCAGACAATAAAACATCATCATCTTACAAAACCAATTCTGTCTGCCTATTTTTTCCCCTATCTAGCACTAAATTGTTAGCCCAGGCAGTGTAACAAAGACCTACAGGTTTTTTTAAATTAGATTGCCAAGTTAACCACTAGAATTGACAGTTTTAATCAAAAACTAGTTTTGAATGCTTTCTTTTTTGAGAGCTCATTCTGGAAACAGATGTGTGAGGCATGTCATATTTTTACATGTTTTCATATATAGACATACACACATACATTTGCCTCTGCAAAAATACACACATTTTGCTATATTGATGATGAGTGGGAGACAGAATTCTGAAATGCAAACACAGATCTCATGCTATTTAATTAGAATGTGACTAAGATAATTTGTGTGACTATGACTTCATGAAGCACTTAAAAAGAGGCCATAAAAATCAGCAATACTTATATCCAGAAGGGATTTAATTCACAGCTCAAGCAAAACACATGAAGGTGAGAAAGCATCTGATACCGTATAATCCAGAAGAAATCTTTTCCCAACTAAATAAGAGAATCTGCATTGATCAGAACTTCTGAATGGGTAATTATGTATATTTAGATTTAAAAGCCTGGGAACCAAGGATTGCTTAAAATTCTTTCAGTACGCTACTTCTGTCACAAAACAGACTGTTTATATGTCATATTCACTTTAAGTGAGAAAGCATCTGATACCGTATAATCCAGAAGAAATCTTTTCCCAACTAAATAAGAGAATCTGCATTGATCAGAACTTCTGAATGGGTAATTATGTATATTTAGATTTAAAAGCCTGGGAACCAAGGATTGCTTAAAATTCTTTCAGTATGCTACTTCTGTCACAAAACAGACTGTTTATATGTCATATTCACTTTAACAATACAGACAAAAATATTCATAATATGTCTATTTCTTCCTGGGTCATAAATTCACCATGTTAATAAGTTAAAAGCAAAAGGAATAAAAATTATCAAAATGGCACTTCTGCAGTGTAAGAAATGTTAAACATGAACCCCTACAAACTGGCTAGGAGAAGGTTTTTCTTTGTTTCTTTCTCTCTTTCTCCTCAAAATGTATATACCCATGCTCCAACCAGATATAATAAACAAGGTATATGTTATGCTATAGGAAGATATTATTCGAAACCAGAAATCTAATATTGTCTTGACAACTTAAGAGATTTTGGGGTTTTTTTTGTCCGCTTTCTTCACAAGTCCTCATCATTTCAAGAAATGACTTAACTGGTTAATCCAACCCTATTATGTACAATAAAAGAAGTCAAAGGTATACAAAGGAGAGATTACAACTGAAAGGAAACGTTGTTCTCTAACTGCTGTAATTTACAGACAGATTTCAAATTACATGAATACTTAAATCCAAGAAAAGCATTCCTTAAAACATTATAAATATTTCTGACCTTTAAATTTAGAGTATATGAATATGTATATCTTGGTACAGAAACAACCAAATTACATAGAAAAGCTCACAGTAAAGTGGCTTCACAATTGTCAAGTACATTTAAAGCACAGAGTGTAATTTTTCCCAAATGTAAATACCATGTGTCCGTCCCTACCTAACACTCTGCCTTCCTTTCCTGTACAACATCAGGTTACACTGCAACATCCCTATGTAATGTTTGACATTCTGGGGACAACATAAATAGCTTCATTTATTTTCATGTTGCCATTCACTAAACCTACTATTAGTTTGTGTCTTTGCTGCGGTTCCCATTTGTTTGTTAAACTGCAATAGCTTAATTTTTCCTAAACTTGCTTTTCGAGAAATTTAATCTACCAACTTGCTCACTGCACTGAAGTCGGGAGTCAGGCTTCCTAAGTCCATTGGTTTGGTTTTGCTGTTCTCCTACTTTCCCTTCTTTTCATCAGTTTCAAGAAGTTGCCCTCCATTTTCACATTCTCAAGGAAATCCCACACTTAGACAGTATCCTTCTGAGCTGTATTTTAGCTTTCTGTACCAAGAAGCTGTAACAAAAATCATCAGGAATCTGATAGACAGTTAATATCTTCTTGTATTCCTTCTCCGAAAGATTTCTGGGAAATCTTTCCTACTACAGTATCCAGTGGTTTCATTTAGTCTGTAGTTGCTCACAGAAAGCACTGTTTACCTGTCCTTCCAAGTTTGGTGGCATGCCGTGCAGCATCAACACAATAGTGCCGCCGATTTTTTCTCCTTTAAATATTGTCTATGGACTTTCAGCAGATCCCATTCATTCTGCATTCTGAATTCCAGACCAAGCATACACATCTTTGATTTATAGAACAACATACGTCTTCCCTCTTATCTGTCCCTCCTTATATAGTAATATTCCAGTCAGACAAGTTATTCCACAAGTCTCTGTTACGTCAACTAAGTCATAATGTCAATTGTGCATTAAGACTTTCAGCTCTTCTTGCTTGTTTCTTATTCTTTCTGTATTATCGTCCAGGCTGACTAGAAGTAAAAAAGTAATAGACAAACACAGACAAGAATATAACAAGTGGGCAATGGCCTTAATGATGAGGATTTCACAAATTTTTCTTTAAGCACTGAAGATTTCTTTTAAGCAGATTCCAAAAATTATTTTTATCCCTCAACTTGTTCAGTTTCCCTTTGCTCCATAGTAAACTTCTGTCTGGATCTATCAAAGTGTCCTTTCCACATCTGGCTGCAGCTGTGTAACGGGATAAGCTCCTAGAACTGCTAAATTTTAATGACAGCTAGCAGCTGTGTTTCAAAATCAAGTTTCTTCAAAGGGGCTGTTCTTGTATCTGCACAATTGAATGACACTAGAAACATCTATCCTTGCATCTATGTTCAACCTGTGCTGTGAAAAACAGTGTAGATGAATTAATGATTTTTGAGAAATTAGAAGCAAATAAAGAAAAGTTCTTTGCACCTTATCTTGGATCCAGAGGTTGGGGTCAGTTAACCATGTCAATTCTCTGCTGAGATTAAACAAGCCAAAAGTATACGAGTAAGTCAAAGACATAGCTCTGCTATATACAGTGCATGATTAACAAAGAAAACAAAACAAAACAAAAATTTTTATTTCTTTGCTAATGTCCTCTTCTTAGTGGATCTTCAGGGATTCTGTAGCGTAGGAGTTAGAAATATGATCAAAGTACAGCAAGTGCTACTGCAGGTAAAACACAAGGTGGTTGAAACATTAGAAAAATAGCTTATGATTTAACACATCAAGGAAACATGGAAAAAATTCATTTCTTTCCTCCTTCTCTCACAAAAACTATTAAGACTTCTTGAACACATACTGAAATGCTTATCTAAAATGCCACTTCTCAGAAATGGTAAGAGTGTTAATAAGTGCTTTGATGATACAGTTAATGACAGAAATGTTGCAAACCATATTATAAATATCCAGTTTTCTATTTGCAAACTAAGATTACCACATTTGCACAAAGGAGGTACCCAAAAATGGACAGATTATCTCATTGAAGAAAAAGAAAACCTTCGTAACAGCATCAGTTTTTTTTTCCTCTGATGCAGACCCAACTATTCTTGAGGGAGGGAGAGGTGAGAGATCCCCCTCTTTTAGCTCATCAGAAATAAGTAAAACGCAGTACCTTTCCTTAGAGATCTAACTCCCCACTATAAAAAGGGCCTAGAAACCTTTTTCCACACCTTATTTAGCACTCTGTGCTTACTCTGGGACCACATTAGAAATGCTACTTTGATGTGTCCATATCTCTTTCTAACCCTGTGCTCTGCTGTTTTCTCCTGCCTTTCCTCAAAAGCACAGGCCCCTTTACTTCTTTGGCAAAGTAATTTCTCAGCTTCCACAACCCATCTTTTACTTAGTCTATTCTGCAGGCAGATCTGTAAGTGGCCTCCCCTGATTAAGTGCCTATAGGACAAAGAGGTGATTCTCTGTCCCCTCACTGAGTGGAAAGGTTGCTGCTATACCCAGGACACTAACCAGTTACTGCTCAGGACAGAAATCCTGCTGGAGATGACTAAGATCCATTCATTCCCCTCATGTTTTCAGGCACATGTAAAGAAGACTTTTTTCACACTTTTGTTTCTCCCCTCCCACAGAATGTGCTCAGATGAGCTTGCCCCCAAGATCGGCATGTTATAGACGAGAATATATTTCCTTTTTTCAAGTCCCTGTCCTAACCGTTACATATCTGAGCATGATAGCACGTCTGAAAAGATTAAAGATACATGAACACACATGATTTGGGAGTAAAAGTAAACCCACTACAGATTTACAAGTCTGAAAATCCCTAAAAAAACCCCAAAAAACCCAAAACCAACAGCCCAAAATAAACCACCCCACATCCTGTAGATGCTCCTTTAAAAGTAAAATACAACTCAAATCCAATTCTGTTTAGACTTTCTGCATGACTTACCTTTTTTTTTAGCCCTTATGTTATACTTTTTATTTTACATCACAACATATATTTGAGTTTGGAATCAAGATCTTTGTCACCATACAGTTTGTCTAATCAGGCCAGCTTCTCCACTGCATACCAAAAACTTCTCTCAGGCATCACTAACTGGTCTGGAAACAGTAATAGCATCACGATCAAAGGATTATGCCAGAGTTCAGGCAAGGAGCAAGACCAGAAATTATTCATAGATGGATGCTTACAAATGCAAATCTCATTCAAAAAAAACCCAAACCATGAAAATGCAGATGCATATCTTCCTAGAGTACTTTATAGCTCATTTTATAGCACAGCCTGACCATGTGTGTAAAGACACACCATCTCTTGTGTCTTTATCCTAATTGAGAAAACTGTGGGTCACGTCCAGTCCACAGCCAGCTTTGGTCCTCACATTGACTGGTTGAAGGCATTTTAAGTAGTTTATTTAAATAAATGTATTTAAATTCAGGTAATTTGTTTATTTTCACATGACTAATAATAACTAGCAGTTTAAATGGAGATTTACTAAGGTCAGCTCGAAATGGAGTTTAGCTAAGCTAAGGAATCAAGAGCATCTATACAGAAGTTGCTCAAATTGTCTGACTTGCTTTAATTAGATTAATTTATGTTTGTCTGTACGCAAGGCCTTTATCTAGCAACCTATCTATCACCAGCCAAAGGAAATGCCAGCCAAAATTACTTTCTGGGGGACACGTGCAGGCAGAGGTTATATTAATTGTTACCATCACGAGGCTGGACAGCCAACCATTCCACCCTGCATGCGAGATGGCGTTAAAAGTTCTGACCATGAGAAGAGAAACCCAAGCTGCTGGGAAGGGTGTTTATGGCAGAGGCAGACACATGCTCATGTAGCGAATGGAAACTGTTTTGCAGCCTAGAGCTCTTAGTTGCAGCAGTCAGGTAGAATTCACAAAACCCTAAGACAGGTAAGTAGTGGCCATCTACAGATTCCTAATCTGGGGCAAAGTAAAACAAATGGCCATGAATCAGCACTGAAAGCTAAGCCACTTGTTTTACTTTGCCTTGAAAGGAGCAAGAGCTGTTACTGTGTTAATACCTACCCCAGCTAGTGGTGTAGTAACCGTAAGAAAGGGTGGTAACATCCTATGCTACCTCACTAAAATCCTGAGTCTGACATTCAACTGCATCCTGCATCTTAAGGTAATGCATGGAAGAGATGACGAATGCCCATTATAAATAGGGTTAGCATGAAAAGTTTTGCATAAGGTTATTTATCTACACTTTTTTTTTTTTTTGGTGAAACATGCACATAACTAAACAAACTGATACTGTGGTCAAAGTTTAAAAGTACAAGGATCATGACCATCAGATTAAAAGTCCTTTTTGTTTTTCACAGTGGCAAATGCCAGATGCCCATGGAAGAACAGAACAGAAGAACACAGCAAGAGCATAGATGATGTTTTCCTTGCATAATCCCCCAGACTCCAGCGACTTCCAGTTCAGGGACATCATGAGCCAAAGTAATGTCCTCATACTCAATAGAATTATAGAATTATAGAATCATTAAAGTTGGAAGAGACCTCTAAGATCATCGAGTCCAACCGTCAACCCAACACCACCATGCCCGCTAAACCATGTCCCTAAGCGCCTCATCTACACGTCTTTTAAATACCTCCAGGGATGGGGACTCAACCACTTCCCTGGGCAGCCTGTTCCAATGTTTAACCACTCTTTCAGTAAAGACATTTTTCCTCTTGTCCAAATAGCCTTTGATACATTTGTTTATCATGAATTAAGTCACCTGAAACGTGTGTAAACTGCATCAGCTAGAAAACTACTTTCAGATATATTCATGCTTTTCACATAAATACATTTTAACTTCAAACAAACAATAAGCACAGGTGCTAGAATAGGTCCCTTTTTACATTCCAAGTTATAAGTGTTTATTTTGCTACAATGTATATCACTTTACAGCGCACAGATGAATAAAACATAAATGTAATCCATTTCAATTTACAGATTATAAAAATAACTGCTAAATTTCAATTGCAAAGACTTTGCCTCTGCTAAAGAAAGAAAACAAAATTACCCTGGCTTTATCTTAATATACCAGTGTATTGACTATAGTTATAGTGTATTTCCCATTTATATAAAAAATGTCTGGAAAAAATGCAAGGCTAAACATGTAAACCCATATCATCATCATAAAAACATTATTTTGTGGAGCAGAATTGATGTAATTTATTTTTATTTCTTCTTAGGAATGGGCTAACATGAGATAGAACAAGAAGAGTAACTGACTTTTGGTAAAAAGGAAAAAAATGTGTGGTAAAGTAAATGTTGCATGAACATTTTTCTACAGTCAGACAAAGATAAAAATAATCACTATTCTCTTCTATATAATTTAGACTGGTAAATAAATGTCATGCTATATTGTAGGCTATTGGAATCTAGAGACTATACTGTAAAAATGCTCTCTCTGCCTATTGGTAAGACAGAATCTGAGTAATATAGTAGAGGGAGTAAGAGGTAGAAAATACTGGTAATGGCAAGTCATTAAATTTGTTTGGCTGAAAGGCTTTTGGAATACATCATGTCTTTTTCTCTCTAGAAAAAGAGGTCTATTTGCTTGATGAAGAGTGACGAGAAGGAGAATGCTCTGAGGATTTGATATTTGCCTTTGAAGAAACTTTTAATATTTTTCATGAGACTGCATCTATCTTTGATCTTCTCTCTTTATAGGAATTTTCTCATGATTGAAATGAAGACATAAAATCAGCAATGTGCCACCTTAAGAATGGCAACAGAGGCACACACTCACTCATTGTAAGAAAAGTTTTAATCTGATGGAGCCTATCAAATGCAAATAGGAAAGCCTATCTGTATCTCTCAGCTTGGTAAATTTCAAGAGGCCGTGATAAAAATAAGTCAACAATTCAGAAATTAATACTGAGGTTGTTAAACATTTCCTTGTAGCTGTAAGAGCAGACAGATAAAACCCAGAAAATAAAAGAGAACAATACCAAGTTGAGTGGAAATGGAACTATTATGCTGACAGAAACAGATGAAACACACCTGTAAGATGATACGCATAAAAACAAAAAGCCTTACAGTTTTATGCATTCTTAGAAGACCAATAAAGTAGTGAAGGCCTATAAAATGTTGAACACCTTGTGAACCAATTAAGACGACAGACAAAAGAAAAAACTCAAACCACACAATGCATTGTGACTGAAGAATGACAAAAGATAAAGTTGATCTTGCTAACATGAAGCGTGTCATACCAAGTCTTCATTCTGCTCTGCTTGTTTTGCTGATAAATTTGAGTATAAAGCAGTATGAGAAATTCTAATTTTGGATAAAAGCCAAAATCATACTTTTCTTTTAAAAAACAGTTGCTGAGTGTTACTATATGACCACATGACCACTCACGTCCCACGGTACAGAGCAGCTAATATGGGTAACATGCATGGCTTAATATGTTTTTAGATTAACTGCTCACAGCCTTGATAAATGTCAGCAAGCAAGCAAGAACTTCTGAAGCAAACTGCTTTTCATTTACCTGCAAAGAGCAGAAGATACTGCACAATCTTAAACCTGTGCACAACAAAACCCCATGCAAACATTAGAGGTTCTTTTATTAAAAGAATATTTAGTGCAATGTAACAAAAATTTCAAAATGGTTTCAGCATCAACCCTATGCACTTAATTGGAAAGTCTATCCAAGACTATAAAAATTTTTATACACATGAAATCTTCTTACAGCACTCCAATATATTGCCCCTTTCTCTACTTCTAATTTAAAATGGCTTATATCAATTACAAAATTTGAAATAATCACTGTGATCAGACTTGATTGCTTGCATAATCCAGAGTAAATGATTGCCCAGATTTAATTGTTATTTGAATGAGATGTATTCTTGAAACATCCAAGGTTGATTAAAAATGTTGCCACAATGAAGACTCCATGGCAACCTTAACAACCAGTTCTGTGACTGACTACACTCAAATTTAAAAAAAAAGGTAATGTACCTCAATCATCTGAATCTCTTGCTTCAGTGTTCAGCCATTTAATCCTGTCCAACTTTCAGTCCTCTCTAATCAGTTTGATTGAACTCCTTGAGTCCTTTCATGGCGTCACATTGCCTGAGCATTTTCTAATTTTTCATCATTCTTGAACTTCAGCCTCCATAACTCAGTACAGCACTCCAGTAACAGTTTGCACCACTTGCAAATTGAAAGATAAATTGAGTAGAAAGGTTATTCTAGCATTGGTCTTTTTACAAATCCAATCTTAGAGCCTATTTTGAAAAAACAAGTTCACATGGCTGCTGATTTTCTATCAGAGCTCACAACTGTTTTAAAAGTGCAGTAATTTTGTTATGCCATTGGCATCCACCTAAATAATGGCATAAAAAAAAAGTTATACCTCTCCTTTGTGAAAATCCATTTATATTCAAATAATCAGTAGGATAATACAAATGCTCATTATCTATTTGAATTTTATTCAATAGGGCCAAGTTCAAAGTTGATATTACCTTATGTTTTTTCCCCATTTTATTTTTGGGACATCACCTTCAAGCTTAAATCATTGACCTTGCTTTTTAGAGCTCTATAAGATAGTCAGTTATAGCAAGAGTCCAAATGCTGCAAATAAATAAACAAAGGATCAGACTTGAGTTGTTTTAGTATGAAAATCTTACAGAGCTGAGAAATTACTTTACAGGCAGAATTGTCTTATATTGGACTTCTTGAAGAAAAGACATAAATGTAATATGTCCTGTATCTAGAGCATTCTCCAAATACTTCTACACAAAGCAGCCATGAGTTACATCAGCCAAGGCCTGAAAAGCAGGTATTTTTCATTCTAAGAGTAGAGATAAATGCAGTAGAGCTTACGTCTCCTTGTTTCTGAGAACCAGACCATACAAGATTAAACTGTTCATGCCTTTTAAGCAAAAAATCCTTCAGATATTTCACAAGAGAGAAACCTTAAATAATGGAGTATTTGTTACAAATACTTACGTCAGATATTGGTCCGAATACAGAGTTTAATATCCTTGTTTTGTTTCAATAGCCCTATGGCATTTTGAATGATTAAAAGTGAACAAGACCTCAGTTTCACACTCCTGTCATCTACAAATAATACTTTTATTGACACAGTAAAAGCTGTGAATTGTTCTGTAACTTTGTATTAGGACAGTACTAAAGGCACTACTTGAAAGGCAGTTAGATTTCCTACAGAATTCGGTAACTTCTTAAAAATGTATAATGTTCAGAAATGGGTATCATGGACCTTGGGCTAAGCACAAAAACCTTAGTCTTCTATTTTCACCTCCTGTTTTGCCCCATTACCTAGCTGCAGAGCAAATTTGCATTATCTGATTGATATTGTAAGTAGTGAAACCTGCTTGTGCAGCAAGTTAAGTAAACAGAAAGTCTCCTACCAACAAAAAAGTTGGACAGTGTTTGATGGTGAGATCTCTCATCTGCACATGCATCTGGAGAGATACAGAAGCTCAAGAAGTGGAGGGAAACAGCACAGGCTGGGGAGAGGTTCTGAGAAATGGGTCAAGTCAGGAAAAGAAGAAAGTGACAGAGACTTCATCACGTCAGTACTCCAGAATAGGTGGCATTTGGTTGCAGTTTCCATCACAGACAGAGCCAAATGAAGCCTTGGAGTCTGTGACACAAACATGGGAGCAGTCATTCTCCTTGCTGCTAGTGCTGCTTCTTCTCCTTTCATGAGTAGGGTTTCCAAGCAAAACACACACAAGCCAGGTTTGCAAATGATCTACGGGAGGACTGTAGGAAAAATGTATTTCAGCAACCCCACAATTAAATTTAGCTTTGACAGCTCAAACAGAAAGACTCAACTCATACAACAACATGACATCCAAAAAAAACCAAAAATTGACTTACTCATCACTAGCATGATAAGTGTCATTTATTAGAAGGTTTTAAGCAGCAAGCTTTTATATCAGGCATAAGTATTTTTTAAAGGGCAACACTCAGTATAAGGGTTACATCATTTTTGGAAGGTGCCCTGCTCAACTGAACTCTATCACATTTTCCTCATTTTTCTTCACTATGCTGTTGCAATACACAGGAAAAAAGCAAGCAGTTGATTGATTAAAGAAAAAAGGGTTTAATTTTATTTGTGTGAAACTGAACAACTCTGACTTGACATGTAATCACAGAGCAGTTTAAAACATGTTTACTAAAAATCAAAAGGACTATTTAAAAAAATAACAGCATAGCACAGTATATTTATCATTGCAAGCCTGACAGGTTTCCGTTCACCTCCTTCATCCCAAAAAATGCAATATATTTGGCAGAAGAGAAAGAGAAAGCGAAGGGTCACAGGAGCTACTGTCCTTCCCCCTTCTTTATTCCCGTCCCTCTGTGCAGTCCCACAATGAGGGTTCACTGCACTGCTCCCCACAGCCCTTCCTGGCACTTTTAGGGCCACTTTCAGCAATAAAAAACAGGGCATACAATGCATAGCATATAGAAACAAATCACAAATTGTCACTTTGTAAACCAGCAAGACATATGTCAGGGCATCTCATGAACAGCCTCACTGGGGATCTCAGAGTACAACACTGTGGTCACAAAGTGATTAGTCACAGCTTATTTCTGAAGCTCCAGTCCGCTGCATGGACTGCTGTTGCAACCATTAAAGCATGAAATGTTTGCACTCATTTTCATTGCACTCCTGTGCTTCATGGAACATTTAATGCCAAGTATAAAATAATTTAAAAGGCAATTGATTGTTCAGCTGAGAAAAATGACTCCCAAACAGTATCAGTGTATTGACAAAGCATCAAGTAAAGAACAAGCTTAAACTCAAGCAGAATGTGAATTCTTAAGGCATTGACAGATTTTAAAATGTATTTTTGGAAATAAACATGTAATAGCATCTGTGTAGGTACTCGTTCTCTGCCTTCCATTTAAGTCCTGCTCTATCATTTGTCCACGCTGTCTTCCCTTCATTTACAGAAATGTCTCATTTTAAACGAAGAGCCATAAATGGCCTGACATCCCAAAAGGGAGGATTAGTCAAATAGCCTACAAAGATATAAAAAGACATTCATGTTTTTGCAGAACAAATAGCTTTACTCCTAATGCCTTTGCTATTTGAGTAAAACTTTTTCCAACAAAAATAAGTACTTGAAAGAATTGAAAAGAATACCTGAAACAGCAACAGGCAAAAGAGGAAGACGGAGGACAGACAACCTTCCAGTTAATAATTTAACTAAGAGGGTAATGTTTGAAATTAGAGCACTGTTCCCAGGCCAGCCTTCTAAAAGCAAAAATCACTGTGCCCGGAGGTAAAGTAACAAGCCTTTCCCTTTGAAATGCCTTCATACACGATTACCCATGCTTTGCAGGCAGCTCAATTTCAAAAGAAAAACGCTGTATGAACGATTTAACTTTTATTTATGCATTGGGAATATCTGAGCACCTCCCTGTTTTTCTGTTGAAGCACATTTGTATCAGGCTGGACCAGTTACCACAGAAGTACCACCAGTTCTAATAGCTAGGCAAGGCGGTAAAACCAAACCAAACCAAACCAAACCAAACCAAACCAAACCAAACCAAACCAACCACACATGCGAAACAAGACAGGAAATTATTATTGAGGCTTCCTGCTGCCTTTTTCCTGAAGCTCAGTCTCCACTTTCTGAGCTGGTATAAGTGTTATTTATTGAAGTTTTTAAAACTTTCCCTCATTTATTAATGCATATTTAGGAACTGCTTTCATAGAATCATAGAATGGTTTGGGTTCGAAGGGACCCTTAAAGGTCAACTAGCCCAACCCTTCTGCCGTGGGCAGGGACATCTTCAACTAGATCAGGTTCCTCAGAGCCCCGTCCAACCTGACCTGATAGCCTCCCTGGGCAACCTGTGCCAGTGTTTCACCACCCTCAGCGTAAAAAATTTCTTCCTTTTTGATTAAAGAAAACATTTGTACATTTGCTGGACCTTGTATTTTGGGGTGAGAGCCACAGAACAATAGTAAATGCTGTCTTTATTTGTGGTGTGCTACACAAGCAGGCAAATGCATCATGCTTAAATATGTGAGTTAGTGAACTGTATTCCAATCGCTAATAGTTAAGATTCTTCAGAGTAGGTAGTGCAAAAGTCACCAGACATTTGGAAAGGCACTCGACCCAATCACTAATTAACATTTGTGCATATCAGAAAACCACCACACAGTTTAGTACAATTTGTACTTTCTGTTCAAGGGAGCCCCAGAGTGGACCGACAGAAATACTACAGATTGTAACAGAGGAGTTTCAGTACTGTCTTGTATGAGAATTTGCACAGACCTGCCTACTCAATGATTTCCAAGAGCACTAGCTGGAGGCACTCACCATTTTGAGTATCAACTTCAGCCCCAGAAAGGGTGCAAAGGAGGTTCATTCAGGTCAGCTATGCATAGACTATATATTCTAACTGTACACTCAATATTCCAAACCGAATTTGCATTCCTCTGCTATATAGCTGTTGGGAGACCTAAGTGGTACTCAAAGCAATCTTCTCAGATTAGGGAGAACTGGGAAGAATTGACTCCCTGAGTCTAAATAGATACTCATCAGAAAGTTAGCACCCTTTTTAAGGCAGAAAAAAGTGTTTAAATTTAAGCAGATCACTTAAGTGCAGAACACTGCTGTGACGCAGTGTCCCTGAGCTGACTACCAAATGATTCCTTTTATTTTAACCCTACTGCCATCTTCTCATCACACTTGTTTAACATAAGGGTGTTGCTACTGAATCTATGTTTAGAGATGTGTTAAGGAATCTAACCAGCTGAAGAATCCAACTGACATCAGATAAATTCAAATTACAAGTAACAACCACAAGAAGCTTAAGTAACCATTGGAATATTTATTAAGGGACACATTTGATTTTACGTTAGTTGAAGTTTCTATTCCAGCCTGGATGATTTTCTGTATCTTCTGGGTCCAGTGCAAGACTTACTGTGGACTACTAGAGTTTGTGTTACGAGGGTTGGATTATATGACCCTAATGGTCCATTCTAGCCTTTAAAAGTATGCTGTTTATATACAATGCATATTGCAAATATATAATGTGCATATCTTTAGCTTTTAGTACTGGTGCTATTTAGTTATGGCTACAAGCTTCTAGTCATTGTAGAGCTGCAACTTTTAATAAATGCAAATAATCTATCAACTCCAGACCAACCTTCACAATAACCCTTATATTCTGTAGACTCATTAGCCCAGTAAATGTGCTTAAAAAGGCAGTAAGATTTGTCAGTTATTACTGGCTGCTCTGAAATCCACTTTCTAAGAGCTCTTACCAAAACTTGCATCTCTCAAAACTCTAAGTTTGTACCAGGAGACCAAGAGGAACAAACTAAAATGTTCCTCTGGAAAGCAACACAAGTGCCAAGAACAGTAACTTAACTTCACATCTTCTTATGAGCAGAACAGTAGGATTAGAGGAACCAGCTACCACCTAACAGCTGAGGAGTTTGTCTTGGCCCAAGCAGAAGGATATAGCTTGCATCAGGTAAAATTCTAAGACAACAGAAAGCAGCGACTGGGAGAAAAGGTGCAGCTTTAAGAACAGATTAGAGAGACACCTCAAACAGAACATCCTTTTGTCAGGAATAGCACAACCAAGCAGCTCTTGGTTGTATTCTAGCATTCACTAGAATATCAGCACTTTTACTTATGACCCCAGGTTCACTTACTTCACTAAAGTATACATTTTTCCTTTCAGTACATTATCTAGATATTAAGTGAGATCTGATTTAGATCATGCAAACAATTAACATCTACAGAAGAGAGTTAGCTGAGCTAGGAAGGAACACAGTGAAAGGAAATATTTGTCTCAATTTTACCTTTCTAATGCAGTTACGCTGCTTCAGAAGATTAATGAGTGAGGAAATTACAAAATGCTGATGACGTTGCTGCTGATTTTTCTTATATGTTCTATTACAAGCAGCATCTCATTAAAACAACAGAACTGAATCAGACTCTGCCCATGAGTTTACGATGGTTTAGCAACTACTCTAACTGTAAAATTAGAAAGAAGCTTGCTTTGTTGCTGTAGTCAAAGCTGGATTTTAGGAAACTGAATTACGTCCTTGGCATTTATCTATCTTAGAGGGAGTGCAACAGAAAGTCACATTTTTCTCTGTACCTCAATTTATAAATGTGTAGCACAAGAATAAATTTGCTATCTTGGCAAGTATGTAAACTGTCTCAATCAAAACACTGAAGCTATATTGATGCAAGCTGCTTTAGTTTTCCATTTCAGAACTACTGGTCCTTCACTAAAGTATAAAAATACAGCATATTTTACAATAATTATTTAGATATATTTCTCTGCTTAAATGGCATTCATAGGACTATTATAATCAGGCGAGCATATTTTCCAAAATGACATTAAAACTTAAGGTTTGTCGATATACCTAAGAATACAAGAGATACATTGCAGGGGTTTACACTTACAAGGAGTAAAATAAATAAATAAATAAAACTTATCTTTCCTACCTCCCCTCTCCACCCCCTAACATATCACTAGTAAATCATGGGTAAAGTTTTATCTATTGAATAGATAGGCAAAACTATAACTGATTTCAAAAGAATTATGAATTATTCCTGACTTCACTGTCTATGCTGAAATAATTTTAATTTATCAAATCTACATTGTACACAGCATGATGATTCAAAGCGATTAGATCACCACCTTAAAAAGTTCAAATACAATGCTTAATAGAGGGTGCTATTGAAATAATTCAGTGAAATTATGGGAATAGTAGCTTCAAAGCATGAGAGAAAGCAGGCCCTATAATATTACAGAGTTTATTTTAAGTACTACATTTTCCTTTAGGCTTTTCATTCATTTGGAATTTTTAAACTTTCTAAAGTGCATCAAGTGCTTCTCTAACCTTAACAGTGTAAGATCACATTAGTCTGGTTCATATTTGACTAGATAAAGTGACAGATAATTGAAATGAGAACACGGTCAGAATGAGAATAGAAGTTCTTCACCTACAAATGTATTGAGTATTCACATTCTGAGTCACGAATGCTAGGAAAACAAAATACATCTTCTCTTCTAAATAAACTTGCTTGTTATTAATTCCTTTTTACTTAAGTACAAAACAATTAGTCAGTTACCAAAAGGGAACAGATACAAACTGGCTATCAACAGAAACAAAATAATCAGACTTCTTGATGTTCTTCCCATACTCTCCCCGCAAAAGAAACCCCTGTAGTACTATGAACTGAACATTAGGACTTCTGTTTTTAGTTACCTACCAGAGTGCCATGAAGGAAAGAGAAGAAGAATTTCTCTTTTAGGTAGGTTAAATGTTGCTATTTTGTATCTATGGCAGTTATGACACTTTTGAGAAAGAATAATGTAAGTGAAATTTTAATTTTAAGAGGAAATTTAATACTCAAACTACCTTTCCATTTGCAATTCAGCTGACTTTGAAATAAGTATGTCCCGTAGCTATATAGCTGGTACTAGTGCTTGGGTTTCTAATGCTGGCAGTTATGGGAAATATCACTTTTACCATCTGGCTCCTATGATTCTTCTAGTATAGTCTGTTTCATGTCAAAATACTATCGAAGCTTAACTTCTGTTCTATTGGCAACATATTTTTCCTTATGGCTGAGTCTCCGCTATGAAAACAAATTATTAAAAGTGTTTTTCTCTCCATTACTGAAGTGGTTGCATAATCTCTTGGTACATCATCATCTGTTAAGAAGGTTTAAAACTCAAGTAAAATGTAAATTAAGTCTAGACAATGCAGCAACAATTGCTACACACGAATAAAAGGCAAAGCCAGGTTCAGCCAGAAATGAAAATGAGTTGTAATTGAATTTGGAATTATTTTCATTGGAGTGCCTTCACAATACCATAGTAAACCGGTAGTGAATACAGCCAAATGCAAATGCACCTGTTAAGTTACCAGAGCCAGTTCAATGTTTAAGTGAAAAATGGTGGGATTGGACAAAACCAGCAATAACTTCACAATTCCTTACTCCCTATTACATGTCTAAAGTGACTAAACAGAAATCCCTTAATAAACAATTATGGAGGAAGACAGAAATCTAAATCTGTTTGTGCTAGCAAGAGAGGACAGGTTTCTATCACCATATATTACAATGACACTTGAAAAGAGCAACAGGGCTTCTATATTATTGAAGGATTATCTCCAGTTTTCTTTCTTTATTACAGAATCTCAGCAATTTAATACTTTGTTCAAAGTCTGTGAGAAGACTGCTATTTAACAATACCATAACCTTTTCCTTTCCTTTTAGAAAAATGGGGATAATTTAAATATGGAGACACATATATTAGTTTTTTGTGAAAATCAGTGCTATGATTCCAGAAGCCTTCCGTTCAATTCTTTATTCATTCTTCTCTGCAAGGATAGGAATCTCTGAGCAGAATAGGTTTAGCATAATCATGTCTAAGATATGTCTTATTCCCTGGGTGAATCAAAAAACTTGAGCAGAGTTAGGCTGAGATAAGCATTGGGGCAGCTGATGAAAAAGCAAGTTTTCCCTTGACAAAATTACTTCCTTTTATTAATAATATTGCTCACAACTTATTTTCTGTTGAAAGTATGTGTAACACTTCATTTTAGGTTTTCAAAATATCTAGCTTTTTCAAAACCTTTCATTTTACCATATAAAAATTATACCAAAATAGGCACAAAATGAAAAATCTTACATTGTCTAAACTGGAGAAAAGCAAAAATACATATCGCCATTATTTCTGTCTAATGAATTATCTCCATTTTAAGGTGTCCTATAATATCCCTCACAAAGGCTAGGAATTAATAGACAATAAGTTTTGCATTACAAATTCCCCGTTTCCTATGTTATTGTATATAGCTTACTCTTGTAATTAAAACATAGTAGCACAGAGAGTATTCACACCATTTTATTTCACGTATCTAACTGAGGGATATAACTGAGTGATGCAAGGTACCAATATAGCCACTGGCTCTTCCAGTGAGCCGTACAGAGTATCTGAGGGTGGAGGTACCAGGCACTTTGGCTCTCATAGCAAAGGATTTTTAAAGCTCCCCTATCCCTACCTCTCCAGCTGCGTGTCGCTGCGGTTTGTCTCCACACAGCTATACTAACACAACAGAGCCATCATGACAACAATTCAAACCAGATCACTGGAATGATTAAAGATGCCTCTCCCCCACACACATGTTTTTGTAGAGGGCTGCTTTAACGCAGCTCATTGCAGTGCCTTGGTTTGCAGCCTGGTCTCTTGATGCAGCTGACATGCAGCAAATTGCTGCACAGGAAAAAGCTGCCTAAGGTGGGATGGGGCAGATGAGCCCTCAGCTGGCTTTATTACTACTGCCAGCATCAAGTAACTACCTGTGAGGTTAGCATCTTACCTTTCTCCAGCTGTGTAGGAAGACTGGATGTCTAACCTGGGCTTCAGCATCAGACATATTTAAAATGAGGTGTGGTGGGTTTGACTACACAATTGGTTATGCTTACACACAGGAAGCTTGTGTTACATTATTGCGTTATAAGAAACTAACCTCCCCCCAGTAACACTGGTCCCTTACAACTTTGAGTATTGCTAGCCAGAGCTTTTGATGGGTTTCCACTAAAATGTAGTGCATTAAAATTTTGCTCTATTTTCATATGCATTTGTTTGACCTGTTAAAAACAAAACTTCTGCAAAAATAAACCCCTCCGTGTTCTGTGCCCCATAAAATGAGGATCAAACACTATTCCTTTTGGTCAGTGCAGCACATTCCAGGTACTCATTGGTCCAGAAATAAGAACTATGTCTTACCACCTACCTCCATTTATATAAACGAAGTCTTTTTTCACACACCATTACTCAAGATGCTATGAATCATGAAACCACACTTGGAAGTGACTGCAGTGACCTTAAAGAACACTGACATTTTAGAAAGTGTTTTTAAACAGCTGTGTAATAAACATTTGCAAAAAACAAACATAGTTATTTCTCTGATGGCTTTGTTAAATGTCCACCAACACCACAATCTTAATACTATCTAATTTTATTAAAACTCTTAAATAAGTTCCCCTTTAAAAAATAATAATAATAAAAAATCATTACCTTGGTTTTCCAATTTATCTGTCCATTATTACATAAAGACTTCATTGGTCCTCGGTTCTTGTTCACACACATAAAGATAAAAAGACCAAAACTTTAACATCAAAAATATTCAAAGACTTGCTAGTTGCAAAAATTACCTAGTGAGAGCTTTGAAAACTTCAAGGCATCTGTCTTCCATTGATTTCAATAGGTTTTGCAGGAATAAGCACTTTTTGAAGTTTCAAGAATTGCCTGGCTCTGTCCGTGGCTGTCTGTGGGACTCCATTGATAAAGAACCTCGTCTCCTGGGATACTAGTTACTTCCGAAAAATGGGCATAGGGTATTTTCAGACTTTTGAACCAGATGCACAGCTGAGATTCAGACTTTTTTAGTATAACTCAGTATTCCTAGGCTATCATAAATCATTTATTGAGCTATTTATTGCTTGAGCTTTTCTATGCATCAAACGAAAGAACGGGTCTGGCAATGACATTAGTGCTCAAAAATGCTGCACCACTTCTTCCATTTGACGAATAGACCAAGAAGACAGCTAAGGGGAACATTTTCTTTTAAACCTAGATTTGTACCTTACTAAAAAACAGAACATACAGAAAAACAGACCATACAGGAGGGTTTACTTGAACTACATTGGAAAAAACGCCAGTGTTTTCAAAGTAGCACTTGTATAACAATTTTGTAGACCACACTTGGGGAAATGGAACTAGTTATGCTTTTTGAAGTTACTTTTCTTTCCCCTGTCAAGTGTACTTGAAGAAAGATCCAATTGCTTGCATGCAATAACCATACAGGAGCAGAACACATTTAATAAAATGTAGTATAAAGTGGTCAGGAATCTAGAAAACATGTTTTGGTTTTACTTTTACTTTGTTTTCTTATTTGCTTGAGTTAAATAAGTAATTTTCTTTTAAATGTTAATATGATATGCTACAGACATGATAGCACTAATTTCATGATCTGACATTTTATCTGCAGATAGACTAAAAGTGAAAGATAGTTTTAAATATTCTGGTTTACACAGTCTAGTAAAAGCAACATTTGCTGTTAATGAGTCACTTTGCTCTCTAAAATATAATGAAATGTAGAGCTACCAGAGCAATGATGTCCCTGCTGCAGCTTCCATCTACAAAGTTTTAGTATGAACAGCAGCAGATACATATACCTTTAAGACAGGGTATCATTAAAAGCGGAAACAAAAGTGAAAAATCACACATCAAAAGTAATGCTTCCATGTGTGGAAGCAAGCAATGCTGAAAATGCCAGCAACTTATTCATATTATTAAATTTGTACACGAATTTTGTGCTGTGTACCTGCCTCAAAGGCAAAAGTATCTACCCACTTATGCTTAAAATACCACGCGGGTGGGAAGGAAGGAAGATATAATACAACTGTAATGTAATACATTAAAGGACATGAACCTACTTTCATGGAAAATGCGCAATTAAACAATAAAAAAAAGATGGAAAAGAACCAAATGCAAAAATTATGTAGGGACCTATCAGTGAAAAACCGAGACAAATTTTGCTGGCATGCTAATTCTTTTTTCAACAGTTTATCTTACAAACTTGGAAATTGAAAACCTCAAAAGTTATGGTTCATAATCCTAATGCTGGCTGCTGGCATGCTAATTCTTTTTTCAACAGTTTATCTTACAAACTTGGAAACCTCAAAAGTTCTGGTTCATAATCCTATCAAAATAATTACTAAATAAGTTAAAGTTCTAACAGGTTTTTGGTAGTAATTCACATCCTGAATCTCTGGCACTGTCAAATTTCAAATCCATCTAGCTCAATTAAAAAAAAAAAATATATATATATTTGAGGACTTTGCACAGTTCTTGAAGACAACCACAGGTAAAATACCATTTTGTGTGCATAACTGCAGCTCCTAAATGAATTCAGAACACATCAATTCAAATTAATTTTCAGCTGAATTAGTGAATTGATTCACAAATATGGTATTAGAAAGAGAATGGAAAGAAGGAAATTGGCTTCCACAACAATCAGTTCCACTGACATTGCCATGATCATCTAAAGCACAGAACAATATCTGGGACGCTTATCTCTACTCAACAACTCTATGCAGCAGGAATAACAAGAGTGCCTTTTGTGCCCATATATTTTCCCTTGCCTTATCTGGACCCTAAATTCCAGTTACAAAAGGCCAAACTCCCAAGCACTGATTTATGGATAAAAAAAATTATCCTTCAAAATTTGATAGACATAAGCAAAAAAGCCTTTTGTAATTTTGCATAATTCAAACTTGCAAAGGAAATCACCCATCACAACAGTGAATGATTCACAAGTAACTTCAAGACTCTTCCCTCAATATTTAACACAAAGAATGTTTAAAATAAATGGAATTTAAATAGTTGAATGTCTTCTTTGCAACACTATGACCAGTTTTGGAAGACTGAATTGAATCCATTTATTTCAGTAAGAAAGATAAAGATCTAATATTAGGGCAATTTTAGCAGCACAGAAGGCAGTGTAGTGGGACATGCTTCCTGGAAACACTGGGGCCTCCTTCTTTGAAGGGCTCCTAGAAAAACTTCTCTCTTGAGTGGAAATATAGGTATATTTAACTGCGCCATGGGACAGCAGCATGAGCCAACAAATTCTCTTCCAGCTGAGCAACTCCACCATAATGCTGTGACCTAGTTAAATCCTGGGCAGCTAACTGCTCAGTGCAACCTCCAGCACGTAGAAGTTCCCTACACGTTAAGTACAGCCCAACAGATTCAGACAGAGAAATGAACTATGTTCAACCTTAACACACAAGGTTTTTATTTCTATTCACCTCCCAATCATGTGCAATTGCAGAGCCTCTCAAGAAAGTAGTGGAAACACTCAGTTATAGCAAGTGAAGATCTGCCTCCCCGCCTACCTGAAGAAGCAAGGACAATATATTGAAATTTATCCTGTCTTCCCCTGGTTCACAACATAACTATGCAAAGCCCAACCTGCACGTTGAATTGACTGTTCATAGCACCTACAAGCTAATGAGATGTCCTTTAACCTGTCTGTAAGGGAAAAGGACACGACCCTAATGAAAAAAGCCAACCGCACTGTGTCACTTCCCAGTGACTCCATCCCTACCGCTCAGCTAAGTCCAGGCATCCTTGCTGCGCTCTGTCCTCAGAAGTAAGTGGTAATAGTTTCCTTGCTCCTGAGACTGCTAGTGGTTATTTTGACACTTCAGGATGGTCCACTGCTCCCACACTGGTGTTAGCAACAGTCCTTAAACCTTGCATTATAATCATGCATATATTGAATATGCTCTTTGAGCCTCCGCACGTGTAGATAGAAGTTAAAGTCCATATTTTTCCTTTATACAAGCTCCAAATGATCCACTTTTCAGTGAAGAGGCAGCTAAGCATGTTAGCTGAGTGAAAATGCAATTGAGTTGTGCTGAGATAATGGTCAGGTACCATCCCGTAATTCCCGAGTGCTTTTCCACATGGTCAGGTACCATCCCGTAATTCCCGAGCATTGCATATTCCAGTGCTTCTGTTTACTCACTTCCCACTCTACTGCCTACACCTGAAGACACTTTCCAGTTCATACACAGTCAACATTTAACCCTTCGTTCCATGCAGCATCCCTTCATTTTTCAAACTGCTCACTGCGATTCATTCAGCAAAAGCCTGCCAAGCAGGCTGCCAGCTGAGCAGAGCTGCACAGGAACAGGCTGGGTTGCACGCTTAATTAGAGCCTCCTTGTTACAGTCCAAGTGTTAGCCATAACTCACAGACTGTTCAAACAGCCTTGGCTCTCAATCCAGCCCTCTGATGAGCAGGACATCAGAAGTGAGTCAGCTGTCCTTGGGGAGGCTGAACTCCCTGTATGTGCTGTTCTTTGGATGGTGATTCACATCATCTGACATTTAATCACAGAGACCAATCTCTGTCCATGTGAGTGCTTCTTTTCCATTTCAGAATAAAATCCAAGAGACTAACCTGTCTGACCATGCAGCAAAAGAGAGCAGAGCAGTGTAAGCACAAGAGGGAGCAGTTATAACTGAAATACCTTAAATACCTTCTAGTCTGAAACTGTCTCAGAAAAGAGTGAAAGCGGAGATGAAGCGGAGTACCTATCAGCGTAAATAACATCTACCACAAATTTAAAGGTGGCAGCCAAAACTCCCTGTTTACCTGCCACTGTACTAAAAGGTTTGACTTTTTATTTCACCATTACTTTCTCAGTAGGAACTTTATGTTTTTATGCTTTGAAACACTTAGGACTGAAACAGCAACAGAAAAGATAAACAAATTACATATAGATCACAGTGTACAAAGTACCCCAGACTTTAGTGTCCTGGATGGATAGGCTAACAGGAATCTTGTATTCATAGTCTGAAAATCTATTCAAGGCTAAACCTGGAGAATCACTTATACAGCAGGCAAACGCTGGTGCTCCAGTGCTGCCAGAGATACAGTTAAGTAGGAGCTACCATCTCCAATCTCTGTTACAAGAAAACTTGCAAGAAGTATGGGAGGAGTTTCGTGGTCTTAACCAACAAAAATTACTATTCTGGAGGGTGCTGCATGCAGTGAAATGGCTTTATCTTTCATTATGAGGATAAAAAAAAAAAAAAAATTCAATGAAGTACCTAGGCCAGCACAATCTGCCATTCTCCACACAGTCTTTGCAACTCTGCTGCACCAATGAATTGCAGTTTCTACCACTGAAGCTTTGCTCCTGGCAACCTGCATTATGTAGTCCTAATGCTGTATGTTTTGAAAAAAAGGAAATTTTTTTGTGATGTATGTGCTTGGCTGCTCCAATTTATCTATGGTGTGACGTTTGGGGAACAGCCGCAGTTCAGCTGTTAGCAGCTTTCTGCAACACTCCCCACACTGTCCCCGTTGATGACACAGGCTGCTAAATTTGACTGCAGATAAACCTGAGATGCTTAAAGAGACTTTTTGGTGAGGGAATGGCTCTATAGCTTCAAGCAGAGGGTGGATGGAGCTGCTAGCAGCTCCATTAGTATTTATTTCATCTGAAGGAAAGCAGGCCTCCTTTATTTGGGCAGGTAAACACCAGACCTCTCTGGCAAAAATGGTATCCCGCACTTTTGCAGAGTATCCTGTGTTGTTGTTCATTTATCTGCCTTTGTGGTTGTTTGAGGTCTACCCAGAAGCTCTTGTGCCAAAAACCCCATGTCGTGGTTTAATCTCAGTCGGCAACTAAGCACCACGCAGCTGCTCGCTCACTCCCCCCCACCCAGTGGGATGGGGGAGAGAATTGGAAGAGCACAAGTGAGAAAAAACTCGTGGGTTGAGATAAAAAACAGTTTAATAATTGAAATAAAATGATAATAATAATAATATGATAATAATAATAATACACAAAGCAAGTGATGCACAGTACAATTGCTCACCACCCGCCGACCGATGCCCAGCCAGTCCCCGAGCAGCGGCCCCCCCGGCCAGCTTTCCCCAGTTGATGTACTGAGCATGACGTCACATGGTATGGAATGTCCCTGTGGCCAGTTTGGCTGTGCCCCCTCCCAGCTTCTTGTGCACCTCCAGCCTTCTCCGTCGGTAGAGCATGGGAAGCTGAAAAGTCCTTGACTAGTGTAAGCATTACCTAGCAACAACTAAAACATCGGTGCGTTATCAACTTTGTTCTCATCCTAAATCCAAAACACTGTACCAGCTACTAGGAAGGAAATTAACTCTATCCCTGCCGAAACCAGGACACCCCATTACAAGTTTAGCTTTCTTGTTCTCTGGATGCCAACTGCACCTAAGAGACGTTCATCCTGTCCAGGGTCCTATTCAGAGTCCATGTAAAACATGCCATTAAAGGTTAAGATTCACTGTAGCGTTGCCATATATTCAAAACCAGTGAAAAGAAAACCTGTATTTTTGTACACATGGGACTGCAGATCAACACGTCCATATTCACTCCTTTGTCTTTCATTACATAGTTAACAAAAATAACAGTTGCAAGACTGCTGCTTTCAGTAGAGAGACCTGCAAAGCAGAAATGTAAAACTATCAACTCGTTTCAATGTGGTCTGCAAGTAGGTTCAAGATGGCAATGATTTTCTGTAGGTATTGAATCAGGTTGTATTAAAGTAATTGATATGTTTTTATACAACAGTATATTGCACTATCTTTTCCTGACCCATTCCTGCCCTGATTAGAAATTCCTCTGAAATTTCTGTAATCACTGTTTTTATTTCCTATGCAACAGGAAAATATGTAGAAAATAAGGTATACAGTTGTGGTAAATTGAGAAGCCATGTCTTTAAAGGGAGTAAAACAGAACATAGACACTTCAGTTATGAAACACAACCAGTACATTTCTGATGCTTAGTCCTGGACTTTAAGCACTCACATACGTGCTTCTATTCTCTGGTACAAATCTTTATAAGAATAGAATTTTAATCACACATCCTCAATATGATGCAGATCACACCAACTTCATTACATCTCTGGTATGAGAATTGGCTGATTATCTGATAACAAGTCTTCTTTCACACTTAAAAAACCACAATATGTTAATATAAGCCACATTTGCTTTCTGAACATTTTAGCTGTCTGGTGTGAGGGAAAGCCCTGGAAGAAGAGTCTGCATATCTCAAGATACTCTACTTAGATGGGTTTTTTTAGTAGAAGTCTATTTTAGTAAAGTACATTGCTCATTACGGTGTTTCCAGATGTTCCCTTCTTCCTTGCCCTAGCACCAAGTATTCTATATTCTCTTTGGATCAGGACACTTCAGGGTGTGTGTTCAGGGGCAGAGGGCACTTCTGACATAACAAAGGCCGCAGAGCTGATCAGCACACTTGCAGCTCTACACCCACGCTCAGCCAGTATCTGTCTGCTACATAACAGCCTGGAGTGCCTTGGAGTGGCAGGGATCTCCTGGAGAGAAACCACCAGAGAGGCCTTGTGGGTGGTCAAAAGAAAAAGATAACTTGAAATAGACAGCCGAGAAATATAGAGCAGTTCCAGCTCAGACTAAATTCCAATTTTCACCTAGTAAAAATGAAGGGTTATATGTAAAGGGACACACACCCTGTGGAGATCATTTCTGAAATGTGTTAAAGCGTCCCAGTACACATACACACAGAAATCTGCAATCTTTTGTTGTAACGCTACAGGCTCAGTAGATTTTAAAAGTGCAGATGGAGAAGAAAACAAACTACACTCTTTAGCTACTGCTGTGGATGAAAAACTGAATATGAGCCGGCAATGTGCACTAGCAGCCCAGAAAGCCAACTGTATCCTGGGCTGCATCAAAAGAAACATGGCCAGCAGGTCAAGGGAGGTGATTATCCTCTTCTACTCTGCTCTGCTGAGACCCCACTTGGAGTACTGTGTTGAGTTCTGGGGCCCCCAGCATAAGAAAGACATGGACCTGCTTGAGCAGGTCCAGAGGAGGGCCATGAAGATGATCAGGGGGCTGGAGCACCAGCCAGTTGGGGTTGTTTAGCCTGGAGAAGAGAAGGCTCCAGGGAGACCTTATAGCAGTCGTCCAGTGCTTCCAGTATTTAAAAGGGGCCTACAGGAAAGATGGGGAGGGCCTCTTTATCAGGGAGTGTGGTGATAGGATGAGGGGTACTGATTTTAAACGGAAAGAGAGTAGCTTTAAATCAGATATTAGGAAGAAATTCTTTACTGTGAGAGTAGTGAGACACTGGAACAGGTTGCCCAGGGAAGCTGTGAATGCCCCATCCCTGGAAGTGTTCAAGGCCAGGTTGGCTGGGGCTTTGAGCAACCTGATCTAGTTGAAGGTGTCCCTACCCATGGCAGGGGGGTTGGAACTAGATGATCTTTAAGGTCCCTTCCAACCCAAATCATTCTATGATTCTATGATTCTAAATGGAGTTAAAGCAGATATGTTGAAAACCATCCACAGACGTATTTGCAGTTCACATGGTATGAGCCATCTTTTCTGTCAAATGTGCATATTATTGGTCTGACTCACCACCACAGTAAAGGTTTTATATCCCATTCTGCCAAGTTAAAAGGTTGAAAGGCTCAGGTAAGAACTTTTTGCTGCTGACTGCTCCTGTAGCCACAGTAATAAATGAGCAAAAATACATTGAACTTCGGAGACTGCAGTGAAAAAACTAAAACTCATTCAGGAAATGGATTTTTCATGAATATTTTTATAGCAAAGCTTCTGTTGATTTTGAATCAAATAAGCAAAGAGTTACTATCCCAAAAAAGGCGCGCCAAGTTCAACAGCTCTACTATGGAACAAGTGTAATAAAAATTGAGAAGGCAAGGTACATAGACACAACTTGAAAGCATTTATAATAACGTCTCCTTTCTATTAATCCAGCTAATACAATTCTATCTACCACACACTGACAAATACACACACACTCTATGTAGACAACTATAGAGGACATGAGAGTCCGCCCTTAAAACGTGTCTCTATTTATAGCTCTTTCTTGAATCTACCAGTTGAGGAGTAGTGTAGAGACACCTACACCATAACAAAACCCAAGACCAATGCATGTCATGGTTTTGCAGCTATAAATGGGAAGTAGAAACTCATAACATATTTTCAGAGACCTATGAGTATTTGGAAGAATTGGTTGAACTCCAAAGGAATGTCAGTGCAAAGCAGAAAACACTTCCAACTGGTGTCTGAGGCTCCTTCCGAATTTCACTGTTTTCAAATCTGAGTAATACAGTGACACCCAAACAGAACAAATCCAGCCACAAGAGAACTAGAAAGAACAAATAAATCCAGTTGTAGCAAGAGTTCCAATCTACAAGTCTCTGACATTGAGATTTGTGACCTTTACCACTATGGCTAAGAGAAATCTTTCAGTGAATAGCAAGTTTCAGTTAACAGCAAGACCTTCAGTAGGATCAATATTATCTGTGAATTCGTATCAAATTCAGTCATCAGTTTCAGGTTAAAGAAATGGGAGATAGCGTTTGATACTAGCAGAAACATGGATTACAGCGGTAAGATTCACTTACATCAAGGTTCCATAGCATTTAAATAGGTTATACCCACCTGTTAAAATTAAAAATTTTAATCATTACCATTGCTTCTGTTCCTCAGTTACTGAGTTTTTCAGGGACTAGATAGGAATCATTATGTGTATCGGATTTCCATGAAGCAGGCTTAGGGACCTGCTAAGACAGAGGGACCCTGGTGCTAGCCAGCTCTCCTCTCCGTGCCCAGAAAACCACATAGAGGAAGAAGCAGGCCTTGTTGCCAGCTGCCTGTTTCCTCAGATATTAAACACTGCCTACTTGCTGCTGCTGCTTCTTCAGTTACCTTCACCTGGGAATATGCTCAATAAAACATGATTTCTGACAGCCTGACAAAATTAAACTGCATCATGACCTACTTACACTCCAACAGCACACAAGTAAATCCAAACTTTGGCCTGAGACATTAAAATCACTTTAGATAGCATCTTTTTACATTATTATTTCTGCCATATTCCAACTACCCTGTTAATTGTCATAAAAATAATAAAGTTTACAATCTCAAAGTTAAGTGGTTTGCATAAAAATAGATTCAGAGTAATGTCAACCTTGGTTACAACACCAAAAGAGAGGCTCCAGAGACTATTTTGGCTCAAGCCAGGAAAAGTGAAAGTTGCCACCATAACTAGAAGTGTAATCTTTTCTTCGCAGCTTCTTGGAGACACACAGAAGCAGAGCTAGTTTTCCTATCTCAACACAAAATACCGAGTTCATAACAGGAATTTTATCTCCTTGTATTGAGTTTGCATGGCAAAGTTTTGGTAGAGGAGGGGGCTACAGGAGTGGCTTCTGTGAGAAGATGCCAGAAGCTGCCCCTATGTCTGACAAAGCCAATGCCAGCCAGCTCCAAGACGGACACGCTGCTGGCCAAGGCTGAGCCCATCAGCGACGGTGGTAGCATCTCTGTAATAACATATTTAAGAAGGCAGGGAAAAACTACTGCACAACAGCAGCCAGAGGAGAGAGGAGTGAGAATATGTGAGAGAAACAACTCTGCAGACACCAAGGTCAATGGAGAAGGAGGGGGAGGAGGTGCTCCAGGCGCCGGAGCAGAGATTCCCCTGCAGCCCACGGAGGTCCATGGTGGAGCAGATGTCTACCTGCAGCCCATGGAGGACCCCACGCCAGAGCAGGTGGATGTGCCTGAAGGAGGCTGTGACCCTGTGGGAAGCCTGCACTGGAGCAGGCTCCTGGCAGGACCTGTGACCTTGTGGAGAGGAGCCCACACTGGAGCAGGTTTGCTGGCAGGACTTGTGACCCCACAGGGCACCCACTGCTGGAGCAGTCTGTTCCTGAAGGACTGCACCCCATGGAAGGGACCCATGCTGGAGCAGTTTGTGAAGAACTGCAGCCCGTGGGAAGGACCCACATTGGAGAAGTTCATGGAGGACTGTCTCCCGTGGGTGGGACCCCATGATGGAGCAGAAGAGTGTGAGGAGGAAGGAGTGGCAGAGACAATGCATGATGGACTGACCACAACCTCTATTCCTGTCCCCCTGTGCCACTCCCGGGGGGGAGGGGGGAGGAGGTAGAGAAAATTGGGAGTGAAGTTGAGCCCAGGTGGGAGGAAGGTGTTTTAAGATTTGTTTTTTATTTCTCGTTGCCTTACTCTGATTTGATTGGTACTAAATTACATTAATTTCCCCAAGTCCAGTCTGTTTTGCCCATGACAGTAATTGCCGAGTGATCTCCTTGTCCTTATCTCAACCCACAAGACTCGTATTTTTCTCTCCCCTGTCCAGTTGAGGAGGGGAGTGATAGAGCACCATGGTGGGCACCTGGTGTCCAGCCAGGGTCAACCCACCACACTCCTCATGACAGGAGATAACAGATGCAGCACTATTATAATGGTTTGTCACTTCAGCCACCAATTTCAGATCACAAGGCTGTTCCTCTCTACCCTGTGGAAGAGCTGTGTTTACTTCCACCCCCACTCTGCCCTAAAAGCACATAGAGTGACAGCCAGAGCTTTCTAAATTCCTTTTCCTTAAAGGAGAGGAAGGTGGAGGGGAAAAGTGGTTCCCCCTGTTTCTCCCCCATAAAATAATCTCTGAACTGTCTTGCTTTTTTTTTCCCTTCCAAGTTCTAGTGGTGCTGCTTAAAACAATTCAGAGGGAAAATATTTTTTGAAAATACCACCACTCCTGTACCAAGCAAATGGCTGTTACACATGATAGAGCATTTCCAAAGGGCTTCCAAGTGCATCAGACAAGTTGGCACCTGCCTTGAAGCCTGCGGGATAGGAGTTCTGGTTACTCCTTCATTCACCTATAGCCACATGGGGTTGCATAAAGGCAGCTCCATCTGGCGTTAAAAGACTGACTCATTGCTGACAGTGATTGTGAGAAATGGGTCCCCTCAAGCAGTATCTTTTTTCCTTGCCGCTTCAGAAAGAAGAAAATGTGGTTTAACTAGCAATTTAAGCAGGGTTAAGTGCTTGTTGCTTGCAAACATGTATTGAAAACCTTGTAAAAATTGTTGCAGTTGCTAGCATTGTCAGACTGTCCCAGAAAATGCTTGTTAATAAGGTAGAGAATTCACAAACAAAACATATACCCCAAACAGTCCAGTGAAAGTCATTACATTGAGGAGTACGTTTTATGTATTAATAGCCTTTTTAAACAGCCTTCCCCTGCCCCTTCCTTCATTCCTCAAGTCTCCATCACATTTCAAAGGGGAAGATGAAACAGTCATGAACAGCTCTATACAAGCTGCTTGACTGAGTTTGAAAGAAACTATGCTGAACAGCAACAGCCATCAGGAGCAGTGGGCTGGTCTCCTTATCAAGGTTGATGTGCCAACAAGAGTTGCGTGCTCATGTTTCAAAGACATGAACATGGCTGGGTTCAAAGACAGTTTGAAAGTGTGAATATCCTAGTTACAGAGTTGAAGAGCCAGCACAGGATCAATACAGTAGCAGCAAAAAAAGCCCCAGAATCGAATGGAGAATTGATAAGCAAGAATACACAATGAAATTTCTGCAAGGCAACGTGGTAGAAGTTAAGGACTGCTTGCTATTATTGTCTGTTGTCTCAACTTGTTTTTTTTATCATTTTTGTGTGATTTAAAAGGAACCTTGAAGCAGATCCCAAAAATGGCACCTGTAAGCATAAATTACACACTACACCCTCCAGATGTGAACACATCACAGGTCGAAAATGCTATAAACCTAAAGAAATGTTAAGTGTTCCCTAGTGAATCAACATCCAGCTTAGCAAATAACAGTGCTAACTGAAGGTGTTACCTGTCCCTCTGCTGTTTTTTTACCATCCATCTGACACAACCTCCCAATGGCTTTGCCAGGGGACGGGATAGTTATGAGATACTCACACAACCCAGGCCAATTAAGGTATCTCAAACCACCTTCATCATGTGTTTAATCTTGCCCAGCTGACTTTGCCTGAGGCAATATAAGAAGCAGTCTTACAACCCCTTCTTTCAGCAGTGGACTTGTAGGTCAGTATGGAGACAAGATGATGAACAACACAGCAGGGCTGCCTTCAGCTGGCACAGCTGGGTCCAAGGGAGGGCATTTGTAGCCTTCAACAGACCTCCCAGCCTAAAGACAAAGAAGCTCACTAGAAGCTTAGATTTGACAGTACATGGGGTTGCACAGGGAGCTTTAATTTTCTTAATGGTTTCTGGCATGCTACACCACAGAAAATCATCAATAACAGAGCCATGGTCTGTTCTGCCTCTATGTCATTTCACCCAGAGCATACCCTCTTCCTCACCTTAGGTTAGATGCCAGGAATAGCTGCTGTAAGAGGCAGCTGAGCATTTCTGCAAGTTCTTACAGTTTTTCTTCAAGAAATGTATTAAGAATTGATATTAAATCCCATATAAGAGAATAATCCCAAGTGCATACCTATTTTGGAACTAAGGAGGAATGGATCACTGTTCTTTATAAACAAATTCCAACAAAAAAGTCCTCATTACAGGCAGACACAACACTCTCTTCCCTTTATTGGTTATTTGCTCCCATTCCTTGGAGTACATTTCTTTTTCCCTTAATAACAGATCATTTCACATGCAAAAAGGTGTTTATTAGGTTTTTAAGTGGACTTATATAGAGAGATGTATGGTCTGTAAGCAAATATGCTGACAGAGATGAATACTACTATGAACAATGCATGTTACTTCACCTTCATATAACAAAAGAAAAAGAAATTAGAGGCTTTAAAAAAAAAAAGAGATAAAATGCCATTAAATGTATAAAAATCCAGGCCCAAACAATGACATTAGCAGAGAGTCATCCTAACCACTGGTCAAACACTACATTTTATATAGAAAATATAGGGTCTGGTGTATTTCTATTCTTGACTTGACTAAGTCTCTTTCTATCTAGATGATAACCACCAAGCCAGCCAGGCACAAACAGAGAATTATCCCTATTCAACAATTAATTAATTAGACATTCACCAAAACTGCTAGCTAATTATCAGAAAGACCAAGTGAGAAAGTGAGTCTATTGCAACCACATGCACTTCCTAGATGCATACAACATTAGGTGTACTTAGAAATTTTTCCCCAAAATTTGGGCTCCCCTATACCCATACGCAGAAAAAATTCATCACAGTAGGCATATACTAACAAAATGGAGAAGAACAAAGAGTCCAGGAGTTCTCAAAGGAGCAAGTTTGGAATGAAAGAAAGAAAGCACACAGCTCCTGCCAACTCTTCACCACCAGGGTTCTGCGGCTGCTCAGCCTGGGTTGCCACATTAGACCAGTTACAGGTCTTTTCAGTCTTTTCAAGGTTGGAAATTACCCAGGAGATTGGATTCTCTACTCCTGTTCTTCCTCCTTCTTTCTCATTCTCCACTTATGGTTTTATTATCTTGGCATGGAAAAAAACAAGGGATAATAAGCAGGAGGAAAAAAAATGAGTAGAAACCAAGAAATTTTCAGTTTCAGAAAGTCAAGATTAATGTTTGCATTTCTCCATATCCAGCCCCCCCAAAAAAAACAAACCGTAGAAAGAAGCTACTGAAATGTCTTCCAAGAACAAGACATTTCAAACTTTTAAGAGAAAAACTTCCAGCTTTATCTGGACAACTCTTACTATTCAGAAATAACTGGAAGGCTACTTTCATATTTATCAGGTGGACAGTTAATAAATCTGTGGCTTTTTTTAAGATTTTCCTTCAATTTCCAGCACTTCTTGTTTGAAAATAGATGCTTGCTCATGAAACAGCTCATTTCTCCTTATTTTAATGGTTTTGTGTCCATTCAAAGCTCTTTTGTAAACCGTTACAACTCAAGTTATAAAAATCTTAGCATATTGCAATTATTAAGAGACATATTTCAGCCCAAACCTGCCAGAGAGGAAAGCCAAGAAGAAGCAAGTCTTCTTCCTGAGCAGGAAAAAAGAGAAATCACAAATAACTTGCTGTCTGGTTCAGTAGGGCAGAGGAACATGAATGTACTTTTTTCCAATTAAGACTCCTTGAATTTTTTCAACAGTTGCTTGTGGCTGGCATGTGATAATTTGTCATCTTCAATCTTTTAGAAATCCATTACTCATCTCCATGCCTGAATGGCTTTAAAATTATAAGGACAAGTTGCTCATAAATATGTGACAAGAATTAAAGCCAAAATTAAAGCACCGTAGCAAAATGCACTTGTGTGGTTCCTTCTCATTCTCAACTTATTTTGCATTATTTAATACCGTTTGTCTCAAAACACCATTTCGTCTCAATTACTGTGACCAGGAGAATCCATAAAAATATTTTCTTTGCCATTTTGGTCAGGAGATAGACATGGCAAACAAATCTCATTTTACTGTCAATTCCAAAACTTATCATTCTTTTGCAAGCTGTTTTCTAACACAGGTGCTTCATCTGCAGCCAGACACTGGCAGCAACAGCTCACTCCACAACCAGCCAGTCAGTGTGAAAAGAACTTGGAAATGGTGTAGGACAACAGGTAACAAGAAGGAATGCTCTTCAATAGTTAGCTATACAACTGTATTGATCCAGCTGCATCTTCTGGATCAATAGCATTTCTTTTCAAAGTTGCAGCCTTTTCTGATTTCAGACAGCTTAGTGCTTTCTCCATTTTCTCAGCAAAGATTGGCTGAAAGATGACTTCCTCACATTGAGGAGAAGGGAGTCTGAATTGGTGCCATTCTCTTCTTCACTGGCTTTTCCAAGTGAAATACTTCACATTGACTTACCTAAACTATTGCACAAGACAGCTAAAATGTTACCAATAACTTTCTAAAGTTTATATGCTAGGATACCCCCAAATTAATGTTTATTCTGCACACTTTTTCACTTCTTTGAATGTTAGCTGCCTGGAAACTAACACGCATTTTTCCCTCCCTGAGTTCCCCTGCTTCCCCCACACCACTACTTTTAAAACTAGCCACCTTTTTTCTGGTAAAAGAAATTTCCAGAAAGCACAACCACGTCCAGCCCTGACTTTTGGAAGTTCCAACAATAAGCCAAAAATCCTTTGGGGTTCTTTAGTCTTTTTCACAAAGTAGTTACTTATTTTAAAGAGTGTCAAGATTTTGGAGACATCTTCCAATACCAATGTAGGAAGTTCACCACAGAGACTGAATAAAGAAGATGTAATGACATACTAACACATTTTGATGGGGCAAGTTGTTTTCAGACATATACTGTAGTTAACAACAAGTCACTTTCATTCTTCCTATTGACCTGCCATGTAATTTTTTTAAAAGGAATACACCTTGCACAAGTTTTATATCTTTATTTATTAACATTTCAAAACAATTGTAGCCAAAATGAGGCTGCGTTGCAGTTAAGTTACCAAAAAGTCTCATCTCACTTTTTAATTTTGTAAATTCCCCAACAATACATTTTTCCACATAGTTTGAAAATAAACAGGTCTAGTAATGACATCAACACAGAAGACTTTCTTTAAAGGTAGCAAAACATACATGTTAATCAAAGGCAAAAAGGAGAAGAAAACAGCAAGTGACTGGTATATTTATCACAGTGAATAGCCAGGAACAGTAGCGCAGATTTTGTAAAAGTCAAGAGGGCACTTGAGACTGCATATTTCCAATCAGTATTCATAGGCAATATTTAATACTCTTGATCTAATAGATACAGAAACACTACAGTGCTTCAGGCATCAAACACTGAGCAAGCAAATAAGGCCTGCAATCAACAGGCTAGCAAGCCCACATTTGAAGCATGAAAAAATTAATGAAAAGACAGGAAAAAAAGGATGCAAGAAGAGACAGAAGCATAGGTTTTAGACAAGTGTGAAAAGTCATCTCAATGACATTAAACATACTGAAGCACTGTGCCAGACAAGTCCTGGATATGCTGAATCAGCTTAGTTTAGCTGAGTTATATTACAGCAGAAAAGTCACAGATTCCATAGAATCATTGGTAACACATGTAAAATCTAAAACAGAGATACAGAAGAAATTTTCATGTAAGCTATAAAATCTTTTAGGAATAAAAAGGGCATTCACTTGCTTGTGTTATCTCACGTTAGCAAGGCTAACTTTGCTACAGCAGAGATCTCTTAATGAAATAGGAAATGCTTGCACTTTCTTCCCACCTTACCGGAGTGACTGTAGCTGCAGATAGTTGAATAACTTTCATTTCATCAAATATAAAGCAACACTATCTCCTACTAACACTTTGCTACCTTACCTACACTTGGTTTTACCTTGTGACCCTTATGCTCCATTTTGAAGAAATACTCAACACCCTGTAGTATCTAATTGCTTGCATCTGTTACAGGTTGGTTGTTAAAGGAGCATGCAGCAGGTTGCGGTAGGCTGACATCAGGCTGAAGGCCCTACTGCATGAACTTTGATTATGTTATTCAGGTAGTATCCTTCATTGTTTTCAGTAGAAGTATAGACTACCAGGATTTCCTTCTCAGCATTTTGTTAGAACACTCAGTCAAATACATTCAACATCGAAAGTACATGAGGAGATGCCCAAAGAGTCATGTGTTCTCCCTTACTGCTGAGCACGCTTTTGCCTTCTCTACAGGAAAAAAAAGATGAATCCTCACGTGGTAGAAACCATTTGGAGGACTTCTTAATCCTCCACTATCGACAGGTACAGAAAGATAAAAGTATGGTCTTGACAGCACTTCCTTGGGCACAAAACCATGCCCAGTCCTGGCTTGACCACAATATCACACAAATGTGGGCTTACTGTGAGCGATAAGAAAGTAGCTCCACTTAAGCAGTCTCTCAACAGCAAGGCAAAGATACAACAATAAAATAGAGTGGGGAAACAACAGCAGTTATTGCCACCACTGAAGTTCTCTTGTGTAGGAGAAAGGGATTTGATGCCACTCACTGAGTATTGCTTTTAAAGTACAGAAATACTACTTCTGGAGGCCTTACTTTAGCTTAGAAATAGATGCTTAAAATTTATCTTCCTCTGTTTGAATGGTTCTCAAGCAAATAGGCTGGCCACTCATTTGGGAGGTTTCCTCTGGGTTTCAGCAATCACTGAGCCATACCTGCTGCCACAGAGAAATCCTCACACCAGCCAGCAGCAAACTGGGACAAAGCTTGTGTCTGTGGCAGAAAACCATCATCACAAAACACAGCCACATGCAAGTTTCTTATTCCACATCCTCTACCCCAGGAAAGCTATGCCCTACAGTTTACTTTTTTGTGTGACAAATGTCAGGTTGGATAAAGAAGAGGAACATCAGTAGACTTAAACCTCTGATGCCGAGGCATTCATTAAAATTCAGGGCTGCTCTCCCTCATGTATACCATGACATTAGCTACCAGCTGCCTGAGGAAGGTTACCATATTCACGTGCAGGAGAAATTAAATGAGGAGTCTCAGAAAACAAGCCATGATTTTCATGATTTAGCTTAACCCTCCTTCAAAAGTATAATAGTAAATATTTCCTTTAAATAATAATTTAGTAGAAGTATATAAATGTCATAAATACTAAAACAGCTTGGATGTATAAAGTGATAGCAAGACAGCTAAAATCAATATTAAATGTTAGTATGTGTAAATATACTAGCTGCACTCCTACCTCTTTCTTCCTTGTGCAATTATATTGTCATTCTGTTTTGGGGAGGAGGGGGGAGTTGTTTGTTTTTAGTGCAGAACTAGATGGATAAACGATTGGTCACATAATAAGGCAATTTTGTTATACATCACTTGGCTTCAGGGTTTAATCCTGCATAGTTTTTCACATTCTTTACACTACCAAATAAAAGCTCTTTGGTGGCCTCTGAGAAATGTGTAGAATACCTTAATCCAGTTCCTCATCCTCTGGCTTTATAGTTGACACAAATTAGCTAACGGCACAAAGACCAACTGGTTTTCATTCAAGAGCAGGAAAGACAAAGGACTGAACTCCAATCAATCAAAAATACAAACCCCTTTAAAATGCTTCTTTGCCAAATAATTGGGGGGGGGGGATGGACAGACAGACTGACTTAAAAAAGCAACATAAAAAAAAGATAACTTGGAAATTAGGCACTGAAGCTTACACTTCCTTATGAGGTTAGCCATCTGAATTTTTTGTTAAAGTCAATCATCAAAATCACTGATTTAAATATCAGGTTTACAGAAAGGGCAGGCATGCTTATCATGAAGCTTTGATACTCCATGCTACTTGTCCAGACAAACCAAGCAGCAAAGATACAGAAAGGTATATGAATAATGAGAACATGCACAGTTATACTACATACATGGATTTTAAGACCAATTTTTAAGCCAACTACTAACAATTCCGTAAGGAAAAAAACAGACCTGTGGGTATTCATTACCCACAGGACTCCTGCCTTTAGCAGGAATTTTGTTGATTTTCAAGTAAATATGCCCACAAAGATGACATTATAAGAACTATTTTAGGACTTCTGTAAAATGATTACACTGTGTTCCATTGATGGGATGCCACAGGCATACTGCTATGGCAGCATGTCTCAGCAATTGCTGCTATTGTACCTGTTTGGAACACAGATTATTTCATCAAGCTGTTAATCCAGAGTCCATCTTAGTTGTTTCCTTGTAAGTCTTGTGAAGAAATATGTATAATAAAGACCAAAACTGTACATGTTTAATTGTATTCCAAATACAAGTGCTGAAAAAGTAGCATGAGCTCAGACACTAGATAATAAACAACATGAAATTCCATATTTTAATAGGTATAGTGTAACAAATAAGTTTATTTTCATCCAGCAGAAATTAAGACCTCGTTGTTCATATTGCATTCCTAACTCTAATCACATGAAGCACCTGGGAAGTTATTCTGCAACCCATGAAGCACTAACATAACTCACATTTTACTATTAAAAAAAATGATATTTATTGTTCATTTTTATTGGAAAAGCCTGTGTTCTCCCAAGGATAATACCTTACTGAAACACACTATTAAGTGAAAGGATATTCACAACATTTAAAGGAATTCCTCACAGTGCCTGCAAAGCAACAATGCTTTACTTATCAGAGGTGGAGACTGTTTTCATATTTAGAATTGGAAAAACCTACTCATTTGTTATTTTCCTTGTTTGGGCACTTCTGGAATTAACCCAAAACAAAGCAGATATTTGGAATTCAAATGGTTTAATTTGCAATGCACATGCCAGAAGCTGGGAGGCTATGTCAGAGAAAGCATTGTTCTATACATGCCCTCTTACACTCTTCTGTAAGCATCCGCTTCAGGCCATCGTCAAATGGAGAATACAGCACTCGGTGTAGCTTTAGGGTGACCAAGACTTTTATGGTTAACAGGTAGCACCACTGACACAGGAGAGAGGAGGGAAAGCACAAATGGGTAAAAAGTAATATAAAAAGGAAATAGCAGAAAAAAGTAATGTTGATTATTTTTGTCCCTGGAGTTCTGAATAGATTCCACAAAAGCACCTTTCAGAATCAGTTGGACTAATCTAATTTTTTGCAGTGAGCTCAAAACTGAACATGTATAAGGAACAGTGACCCATACACTTGCACCACTAAAACTGGAGAACATATGAGAAAGATTTTTCCTCCTTCAGAAGCTGACAGTATCATTAACTAGGTGAAACCTCATAAAATGTTTCAAGTTTAAAGCTGAAGTTTTCCTACTTCTTTTATAAATAAATTCTACACAAACTGAGACGCTAAACAGGGACTGTTTCAAAATATAACTTCACTGTCCCTAATTGGATTAGCTTCCACTTCACTACATTCATTCAACAATGAACAAAATACCTTAGATGGAACCATGTTTGCTTTTTTGCTCACTCCTTCATAAACCATTAAATTAAGCTATCAAATTTAATAGCACAAGTAACAATTCTTCATCGAGCAGCAGAATGATGAAAGAAAAGCCCAAGCAATGCATGCTCAAGGAGAAGGAATACACACTACAGATACACCTAGGAATAATTTTGATTAGCCTGTACTGTGCCCGCCATGTTTGCATCCATATGTGTATATCTCACAGCTCTTTTATTTAAACACTTGATTCCTCACAACCATTCACACTAGAACAGAAGTATTTAATGCAATCTTTAGTGACCAAGAAGCACCTAATAGAGAATTTTTGCACATCCTAGATACTCATGTTCCCCTGACCATTGATCCTCAGGACTATGCCATGAGGAGTGTGAACCACAAGTGCATTGAGCGAAGGCAGACAATTAGAAGAAAAGCAATCACCTAGCAAGTAGTCCAGGAGCCATCGGGTATTGCACCCACCTAGCAAGTAGTCCAGGAGCCATCGGGATGGCTTAGGATGCTTAGGCCAAGTCTGAAATCATGAAAACACAAGAAGGTGGCCACTCCAGCTGAGAGAGTCCTTGTCCTATGAGCCTTGTATTCAACATAAGTTTTTTCTGCAGCCTGAACACGCTAATTGCATGCTGATTAATAACTTTTTAGTTCGTTCCTCCTCTTCTTAAAGAGAGTTGCCTGGACTTCATTTGTTCCTGCTGTTTTGCCCTCTTACCATTCTAATGTTCCAAAACTGTATTTCTTTCAGAGGAGTAAGTAGCAGTAACAGGATGTTTCACGAAAACAAGAACGGGATGTACACAAAAGAGAGTAGTCAAAAATTACCTCCAAACAAAATTTCTTCAAGATTTCTACATTCAGCTGTTGAATTGTGAAATTATACAAATGGCATAAATTCAGCATCAGAAAAAACCTTCCATGCTGATCTAGTAATTTTGAGAGTAGTAATTCCTTGTTGTATATCAATTTCAAAAAGAGTTCAGCGTGACACACATAGCAGGGTGCTGTGCTGACAGGTGCTGTTTAGTAACTTTGGTGTAACACAGAGGTGGCAGCTGGGAACCCAACACCAAGAGGAAAGAGCTGTTCTATTAGAAAAGTTTATTTATTCATTAAACTTGTTACTCTGATGGCTCTGAAGCTGTATCTGATTCTGTCAAATTGAGCAGCTGCAGATAACCTGTCTGGGACAAGGACTTTCCCCAGACTAGCTGCCCTGTTATTCTTTCAAAATCCAATATACACCAGCATCTTAGCAACTCAAATATTTAATAAAATCTGAGCTGAGACTTTGGGGAATTAAGTAAGTCCATTTCCTCTGGCAGTTTATAAGTTTTTATTTTCTCTTAAAGAAAATGCACATACCTTCCCTACATACATGATCTGGTTAATGCATCCCTTGTACACGTACTTTTCACTGTGAACTGATGAAAGTAGTACAATTTAAAATCATCCGTCCAATTAAAACATTTTAAATAAAATATCTAGAAAGAATAAATCTATCTTCCCAACTAAAATGTTCAGCAGTATTTGTATTTAAATGACTGCCCAATTTTAGACAAGTATCAGAATAGCTTTACCTTGTAGATAAGAAAAAAAAAATTCCCAGAAATAGGCAATGGGAAGAAGTACTTGGAATTGGAGTTTCTCAGCTCTGGTTCAACATTTATGTTAATTCTTCCTCAAACTGGCTGACTTATAGAACAAGTACACAGACAGCACACATTTTCAAAAATAACTATTACTTTGCACAAATGTGCTGAATTCAGAGAGGAAAATCACAAACAAAAACACAGCATAAGAAAGTATAAATCCTTGAAATAATTTAGCATAATAAGTGGGTAATTTGGGGCTTTCCCAAAAATCATGAAAAATGAGAGGAAAAAATGAGCAATTGCAGGAAAACAAAAAGCTGTTTCACAACTTAGTGTACTGTGAAAACTATGATACAGGGAGAAGCTGCTATTCTACATAGTAAAAACAGTTTGCATTTTGAAATCCAAACAGCATTATCAATGCTACGGACTTTATATTAGTGATAACACACACATGAATGCTTATGAGTTATCCCTTTATCACCTCTTAGGTGACAAAACTTCTCAGTGAAAGAGAGCAACTAAAGATGGCTCATGAAACACAGTAAAAAATCCATTAATATAAGTATCAGCATATTTCATGTTGCATTTCAGACAACTCCTGTGATTTGATCTAGAGAGTATACATATTGGTCTACTGGACAAAAGCAAAAAACAGAGATGAGGTACAAAATACAGGCCTTACCAAGCTAAATTCAAAAGGAAACAGGATCCTGTACATTTTCTGAAGCATATATATATCAGAGCCATTGCACGTCAACCAGTGGAACTGAGTATAGCTTTACTTCTATGCTATTTTCACTATTCTAGGATTTCTTTTTTCCTTTTACACCAAATTAACCCAGTGATTGTTGACCCTTCCAATTTAACAGCCTTAAAAAACCAAAGTTTTCAATTTATAAATTAAATTATTTAAGTTTCAGATCTCCAATGAGGTTCCATTCTGAAGTGTCCTTCTGGCCTCATATCTCGAAGAGTTGTACCACAGAACATTACCTTGGAAAGAAATATCACAAACTTTTATCCTTCCCACACTTGCACTGAGCTGAAGAATAATTTCTGCAAAAGCTTGTATGGTCACACAACTGTTGGCATTTAATATCCAAGCAATCAGCACAGGGTTTTGATACACACCCCAAATGGTACTTCAGTGGGCAAAGATCTTAACCTTAACTCAGTACAAGTTGCATCTTATCTTCAGTTTAAACAGCTGTGTGTAGCACATAGGACTGATGCATAATTCAGCAAAAATGTATCTGCAGCTATGAGTGGGTGAAATTTTTATACTCCATATTTTTCTTGAGTTTTACAAATATTCTCTCCTCCTTGCCTCAAAATTGTTACAATGCTATGTCCAGATGAGAGAAGGAAGGAAGAAAGGAGCCAGATACAGGTTTTAATTTACTTTTGTCTTTTAGAATTTTTTTTTAAAAACTCTTTTATTCCTTATTATTGACTGATTTTTATCCACTTTCTCTTCCATCAATGATGATTCTTACAATAGTTCCTTCTTTCTCAAAGATAAAAAAAAAAAAAAAACAGGTCTCTACCTTTTCATGTTAGTAATATGAAGACGATAGACATAGACGATACTGCAGGCAAAAAAAATCCCAGCTGAAAGTTAAGCAGGACAGCAATGGAGCTTACACAAAGGCAACATTTCATGTATTAGGTCGTGGCAATGCTTAATAGTCACTGCTCAATGCAAATTAATGAATTTGAATAAGGTTCCCTAGAAAAGAGGCAAACAAGCGAAGGCTGAGTTATATTACCATATGTGTTACAGTAAAGCAATAGGTTGTTAGCCTTGTATATCCACTGCCCCTGTAGTCCTAAACTCAACTTGCAGAGAGTCTCAGCTCATTGAGCCAGTTCAAAATGTCAGAAAACTGCTTGTGCACACAGTGGAAATTGCAGGCTTATGCTAGAACCTACCACAAGAAGCAAGGTAAAGGATTTGAGAAAGAAATGTCCCATCCCAAGTTGTTATGGTAATTGAGCAAGCAAAGAATTAAGTCATATCTAGAATTGGTTGAGAAATGGGAACTTCCACAAAGTTTCTAATGTAACAAAATAATTTTTATTCAAATGAAGTATAAGCCTTTCTTTCCCCTTCCATGGAAAATAAAAAGGGAAAATGATAAGAAGGATACAGCAAGGGAACAAGGGCACACTGTCATACATGCACACAATATTTGGGGGGGGTGTATTTTATTTAATATTACTTAATTATACTCCCAACAGCAAGTCCCACTTTGTCCTCTTCAGCAGGCAAGTCTCAACACTAACCTTCGCTGCTGCCAGTGTGGTACCAACTTTGTAAAGGGTGAGGGGCAGGATGGATTGCTGTGCTACCCACAGGCGGGATACAGAGAGGCTAGATCAAAATCAGTTTTAAGACAACCTGCCAGACACAGAAAGGAGCACAGTTATCCAAGAAAATAGGTGAGAGACAAAAGTCATAAACAGGTTTTTAATGGTTTAAAAAAAAAAAAATTGCAACTCAGATTTGAGACTGTTTTTCAATGGCATCCACACTACATCACCACAGATTTCTGTCCAGAAATTCTCACTGAGAGCAATTCTAGCTCTGCATTATGGAAGATGCCATACTAGTTTACTGTCAGCATGACCCCACACAGGGAAGCTTTCAATACATGGAAGCAGAAGTCAGGACACAACAAGCATTTAAGAAAAAAATGGCAAGAATCTTATGGTCTAAGCATGGACATGAAAGCCAGAGTCGATTTTTGATTTCTATACTACCTCCAAATGATTATGCAATTTATCTCACAAAAGCTTATTAAATCTGGTTGATTTAAGGAAGTTATTGCAATACTGAATGCCAATAGCATGATATACACAGTTTTGCTACCTAGTACCAGAGAATGCAAATTTCTACAAGATGGTGATAAGGGAGACTCAGTCCTAATGGCTACCATTGGGATGGCCACAACACAGAAAACCAGAAAACCTGAATCTATGAAACCAGGTTTGTTCTGCCTTGTCTATAAGGACAGGAAGGGGCAGAGGGAGGAGACAAGTAGAATTTTCCTGGAAGGGCTGAAGTCTATATATTTAGGAAACAGAAAAGGGACTCAGAAAAATGGAGGATAAAATGAGGAAATTTCAGAGACTGAGGAGGTCAAAGAAGAATTACGTGATTTAGAGATGCTCAGCACACCAAAGGAGACCTGAAAATTTGAAAGGATCCTGATTCAAAGTGCAAAGGGCACACAGGAATAGGAACTAACTAGCTACAAGGAATGGCAGACACGTGTGTTACTGCTTTATCCAGTCTAAAATGAATCACTGTTCTTCAGTGCAAAGTCTCAACTTGATTTAACAATCTTCTGTTCTTGGAAACCACACACCAGAACAACCTCAGTGGGAACACCTATCCTCATATAGGTATCTTTCAGGAATAGCACAGCGCTCGCTGCCAGTGAGTCAGAAGGTCCCACTTCAGGAAGGGATGTGACAGACTCTACTCGCAGAAGACGAGGGGTCAGTGGCCACTGTAGATTCGATAGCTATAGGGCTGATCCAAAAACCAGAGGGGGTTTAAAAACCCAGGCATGCAGCACACAGTCCAAACAGCAGCCTGTCGAAGTACCATTGGGAGATTTTGCGTAGAGCAGCAAGAAAGCACAAATACTAGTTTGATTTGGATGTGGTCTAACTGATAGCACATGGGCCAAACCACCTTGCTTAAAAAATACCATTCAGCTCAATCTTTCCCCTCATCAGTAAGGAAGAGCTGATGTTCAGGGACATGTGTTACCACCTGCTAAGTAACCACTCCCAAACCTACACATGGCTACCTGCTCAGACCCCAAACAGCCTGATACAGAGTAGAGGAAGGAGAAAGTTAAAGATTCTTCACATCACAGTGGCAGACAGTATGTGGAAACTGGAGAGTACAAAATCTGTGATTCAGTTGCTTCAACTTGTCCACCCTGCACAAGCCACTGGAAGGTTCAGTTAATCCTTATAAGAAACTTTGGAAATGGGAAGGGGGTTTTTTGCTTTATTTTTTAAATGACTTAAAAAAAAGTGCCAACAATGCCAACTCTTACTCCTCCTTTTTGAAAAAAATTATCAAATGGAAAATGAGAACTGATGAAATGCAAGGGAATCATGCAAATTCTGCATTGACAAATTAGACATCTGATGGCAAGGGCTGAGAAAACCACCATTATTTACCAAGCTGATATCAGGTTTGCACTGGAACTTGCCAGAGTTCTCCTACAAAAAGAAAACTTGGATGGGAACTGCTTTAATGCTTCCTGAGCTCAAAACAAAGTTCTCTACTGCTGAAAGTCCCTTGTAATGCCTAGGAAATAGACTCTATTTGTCATATAGTCTGAGAACAAGCATATGGTAGTGAATGAACTGTGCTAACATTCCCTTTCTGCCCAAAATGTAAAAGAAGATGACCTTGAGTTATGAAAAATAGCTATGAAGATCACGCATGTAAAACAATCTGGTTGAATTACCTGGACCTCTGCTAATGCTGTTGCATGTTACCAAATGCTTATCATGTGCAAAACACGTTCTGTATTAGATTTGGACCTTTCTGCAAGAAAGCCTCCACATAGGACAGAAAGTCTTAAAATAGATGCCTGAAAGCTTCCAAACTGTGTTATTATTATCCACCCACCAAGTTAAATTACTAACAAAAGAAAAAAAGATATAATACTCAGCAACACCCTAGACAGCTTCCATAATTTTACATATCATGGGATGAATCTGTCTTTGTGAATAACTGTTGTCATGGCAGCAGTGTCATGGTCCCAAAGGGAAATAAATCCTCCTAACAATTTGTGACAAACCAGCCTAGCAAGGAACAAAATTACTTCAATCTTGCTAAAGGATTATTGATTTATTATTTGAAGCTCAGCATTGGTTATTGAAAAATCACTACCATCTCTTTTTTGGATGTGTTTCCAAGAGCAGAATGGGAGATAACTAAAGATTTTCTTTAGGGGAGATTTTCTTTCAGAATATGCAATTTCTGCAAAACCAGACCTTCTCTTCCCACCCAGCACAAAATTCAACTTTAATAAAAAAAAAAAAAAAAAAAAAAAAAAAAAGAAAAAAGAAAAAGCTGAAAATAGGTACTTAGTTCTGGTTAATTTGAACTAACACAGTGTATGTTGAACAACTGGAAAGAGGCAAAACATTTCTCTTTAAAACAGTCCAATATTAAACTGAATTTCTCATTCATTGCCTGCAGAAGATGTGCTTGCAGTGAAGGAGGTGGATAAGACAAAGCTTTTACCAACTGTTTTTTCACATAAATAATTGAGCTGTATGACTCCTACCCACATAGAAACCACACACAGTTCAGGAAATCCCAAACCTATTTCAGCATAGGGACATCCTGGAATGCATTGGAAGTCAGGAGAACATTATGGGGAGGCACTGTCTATGATTGCTCTATTTCTACATCCTTCTTAGCCACTCTCCCACCAAAATTGAGATGGGATATGGGGAGAGATGGGGCTTTGACCTTTGCCACTACAGGCATTTCAGTGAGATTCAGGCATCTGAATTGCTTACTGAAGTTACTACTTCATTTTGCTAGATTAGCCTATCTGGGATGAATCAGGTTTCTGTGCTGGACGGTGTCTTCCGTGGAGCAACATAATCCTCTCTGACATTGACATGCTATATTAAGGAATGACCATCTCAAGGTAGAGGTCATGTAAAGATGCAATCTAATAACTGGAAACCCAAGTAATAACTCAAACAGCCAGGAAAATCTGGTTTAATATGGAATTGATCCAATATTAAAGACTTGGATTGTTCTGAAGCTGAAACAAAGTATTCCCAAATAATATACATGTTGAATACTGGAATTCTCTGTAAGGTGGAAAGCCTTCATTTTCCCAGTTGCGCTTCTAATTTAAGTTACTCTGGTGATCTCTCATTCCCCTCAAAAGCCACGCTGACTACCCAAAATTTTAAATTTCTTTTGACAATTAAGAAAAGTTAGTTTCATTATAACTGGGGCTGATTACAATTTTTAAAAAGTTAAATGCCTATTAGTCCAAATTGAAAAAGGAATTAGTTAGCAGTGATTAAATATCAATATTATGCTTGCAAAGAAATCCAAATAATCATTTTTTCTAATTCATTGATTCACAGCAATACAGGAACCTTTTATTCACTGTACCTTTGGATAATGTCTGATAATATTCAAAATAATGCTTGTAGCATCATGCCACTAGCCTGGCTGGTCTTCTGGTTGAGGCTAAGGAAACCATTTCCTCCCTTCAGATACAGATCTCCTGTGATGATCTCCTCCTAGGCCACTCAAGCCCAGCTCTGCTACAGCTCCCTCTTCCTTGGGTGACTCACTCGCCCTCAGGCTCTGAGCACTGCTGGCTCAAAGCTGAAACCTAGCCCCAGCAACAATTCTGTGAGATATACCCACCCCAGTTAATAGAATAGCTGATCTGCAATGCTAAATCAGAGACAAACACTTAACTGATGTTTCAGGCTTCTATTCATTACCGCCAGAAAGGGAAATTTCTCATAGTTTAGCTAGAAGACTCACAGCAAACTGAGTGCCCAGCTGACACTGAGTGGGACTCGGCTATGTCCCTGCTTAAGAGTCCATTTCACTCAATTCCCTGTTCTGATGACACAGGGTTGAAAACATGAGGGGACTTCCTTCTCCCTTGCCCAGCCCAAGGACAGTAACTGAACAATCTCCCGCTGAGTCCCATGAGGCTACAACAGACAGCATATCCCAACGCCTTTACCACCTGCCTTCCTCATCAGGTCACTGGACTGCCCAAACCTCCATGGGCCCTCCAAAACCTTACCAGGCTCATCACACCCTCCAGATGAGATAGCTGTGATGAAGCAAGCAACATTTAAGAAGCAATCATTTTGAGAGACTTCTCAGCTTTGCTCCCATTCATCTGTGGCAGGTTTTTTTTATTGATACCTGAGTCAGAGAACCAAATGTGCAATAGAGAAAGCAAACAGCTGTTGAGCACATTTGGGGGAGGGAGGGAGCAGGGAGGGGAAAGGATGACAGAGACAGGAACCATCTTAGTTGCAGAATGAGCCAAAAAAGGATAGAAGCTACCAAAAGGAGGACATTTCCCACAGCAGAGTGAGCATCATGGGGAAAAGAGACATATGCCTCATGAGCAAGTGACAGCAATGGACTGGGAGACAAGATTAAGCAAACAGGAAAGGGTCTGTTGTGGGCAAGAAAAGTTGCACATGATAATTCTCAGCTAATATTTTATGGAAAGTTTACATTCCTCATGTAGGGATGAGCATGCTTTTTCTCCAGAGAGGAACAAGGAAATTCACTCTAACAGAATTTTGTACGAGCTTCATCCCTCAGCAGAGCTGAAGCTGGCTTGTGAACTCCTACTCCCGTTGTTTTCCAAGTGCTTTATGAGCTGTCATACATTGAAATGCAATATTTTATCCCCAGGCAGACATTTTCAGTCCCGTGCAACATACCCCAAGTCTCAGAGGATCTGAGGAGGCTGGCAGCAGTGATGTGGCACAAGTTACTAGAAATTGAGGAAGTTTGGGCAGAGATTAGAGAAGGACCTGAAAGATTTCCTCCCAGTAGAGAGAAGGAGGGGACAGAAAACAACATAGTTAAAAAAAAATTTAGACTTTATCAAACTTATTGATAAAAGAATAAATGCATAAAGGAACTCAAGTAACAGGAAAGAATCAGCAGGAAGGGGAATAATATTAAACTAACCAATCTGCACAAGTACAACTGAAGTGTCAGTACTTTCCATTTGGTTTCCAATCCCTTTGCGACAAAGTTTAACTCTCAGCATCTTAAAATGTGATAGTCTTGCCAGCTTAGACAATACATCAGCCTGACACCAAATATCCCTATGTTTGTTTTTATCTATATCATGTTTTGGTAACTCAGTCTCTGGGGTACTATTCCTGATTGCCAACAAATTGTTGTCATCTGAAAAGGTTATTGAACTGTACCCTGCATGTAACAGCAGCAGCTATACTTCACTGCGTATTGTGAAGCTTAATGAGTGTTCTTAATGAGCTTTCAAAGATCACCAAAACAAAGTAACTACCTCATCAGCACATAGGAAAAGTGAAATTAAAATAGGGAATCAGTATGTGTGGGGGTGATTGTTCATATGCATTAATTTCATCTGCCATTTCTCTGTGTGTTCCTTTCGGTTCTATAATGAAGCAATTTCAAACCAGACATTTAAGGTTACATCTGCAGCTACATTTTAAAACTACCAATTTAAAGTTCTAAAGAGCCATGTCCATAATTTCCAAATTCAATTAAATATGAGAAATATTTATAGATACAGTTATTACTTCTACCATTATACTATGGCAAATTGAATCATCTACTAGAGATACTCCAGCTGGTCAAAAGAATTAGAATCAATCACTCGGAAATAAGGGAGTGAGAGACCTGCAGGCATGGCATTCCAGCCTAGCAATATTATGGTAAGATCACTTTCTTCTAGAGTTTCTTGACCTCTTAATATCATGACCATTAGAAAACATCCCGTCTTCTTATTTTTTCCAGAATCTTCGTATATCTACTCTCAGTTCCATTTTTACTATTCTTTTTTCCCCGCATTTCCTGCTGTATACTTCCACCAAGAGACTTCAATATCAAGAATCACAGTACTTTTCCAAACTGGACGCTGCCATGCCTCAGTTTCCTTGCTTCTGCAGAATGCACCTCAAATCCTCAGCTCAGATGGTGAATATCACTACAAACTCTTCCTATTGGCAACCCATTTACAAATTAACTCCACCCTTTTCTCTTGTGCATGGGGCTAAGCCTTTTTCCTGCTTTGGCACCAGGCTTAACTGTCATTCTTGGCTTTTCTTCTGTACTTCATCAAAATGCTGTAAGAACCAGGAGTGCAAACCTGAGGAGAATGTGGGGAGAGCTGAAAACAGCTCTCATCCAGAGGCCCAAGAAGTATGAGTTACTACTGGGGCATTTCTCCAGGTACTAGCTAAAGACAGTTAAAAATTTTCCAATGAGATATTTCATCAAGGAAAAATGGGTATGTAGAAATTTATTCATTCCAAAGTAAGTTTGCTTCAAAAAGGCACTTACGGAGATAAAAAACATTTTGATATAGCTGAAGAATTGCTTTGACCTTTTTAAAAAAGGAACATTTCTATCTGCCATTTCAACAGAACTCTTCATGTTTTAGTTTTAAAGAACACAGAATTACCATCAAAATGGAAACAGAGCATCTCATGTCAACTGAAATGAGTTTCCAGAGTTTGTTTCACTGAGAACACTGCAATGTATTGTTTTCATTAGATCTTGGGACAGATATGATTTTTTTTCTAACTGTGGATTTGCAGATATAAACCAAGATCCCACCCAGTTCAAGTCCTTACTGTGCCAAAATACACTGCTGAGGGAAGCTGCAAATATTATGCCCATACCGGTACACCAAGCATTAAGGATCTCCCCTTGCTCTCCAGAGAATGGAAAAGAAACAGATATCTAATGCTGCTTTAACAAGCAATGGCAGAAATTAGAAGGCTCCTAAACACTGCTACTCACTCGCATTCATTCCCAAAGCCACCTAGGGGTGGCCACTGGTCAGACTGAAGACAGCAATGTAATCCTTACTTAGAACACCTAAACCAACTCTGGCTCACATGAGTTGCTGAAGCAAAATGCCACACATACACATATACAAGACAATTTTTTTACTTTCTCTTAGATTTCTTTACAGTGGCTCACTTTTGTGATATTTAATGTTTCTAGAGAATGCTGCTTTACTTGAATTTAACTCACTGAACAGAAAAAGATGCAAAAACCATGGGAGTACATGAACTGAGTCTATGAAAAAGTGCTGACTTCATGAAACAATTCTCAGTAATTTCTACCTACTTGTTCTCAAGACTGCATTTTTCCAGAAACATTTCTGGAACTTCGGAGACAAGGATGCTAGCCTATACATATCTACTCCAAATAAGGCAATTGTTAAAGACTCTTAGTGCACAAACAGTCTTGGCCTAAAGTAAAGTCTAATCTTGGTGAAATCCATTTTGCCCTATTTTGTTGGTAGGAAGAGGCAAGGTCAGAGGAATAGAAAATTCCCAAACAGAAAATAAAGAATCCAGCTAACAAAAGTGGCTTTTAAAGGCTAAAATGCTAAGAAAATCAGGAAGGTATAGAGGCACATGATTCTTAGTAAGCAGGAGCTTTGACTCCCAGCGAAGCTGAAAGGAAGCTAGCACACAGGAAGGAGCCAAAGGAGCAGCCAGGAAAAATCTTGGTAGAGAGAACTTGCAAAAAAACTTGGAGCCAAATCCCCAGGAACACTCGAGCATACAGAGGAAACCGAGACCAGAAATGGCAAAGAAATGGCTCACTGTGTTGCCCAGATCCTGTAGTCAAACTGAGCTTGTGTACAAAGTGTTACGAAGAGATACTCCAAACAGGCTTAATAGTAATTGTGCTGATTACAGCAGCACAAAACGAAGCTATACCTATATAGACCACTGCCTATTGCTATGCATTCCCTGTACTTTCTGAAGCAAAGAGCACTTGCTTTATAAATACATCAGGATAAACTATATGCTACTTGCTTCCTATAATTTGTCCTTGAAAGGATAAAAAGAATACCAACGTGGGGCGGCGGAAATGGGAAACAAGGAATATGTGCTCAAATCACTAGATGGTTTGGGAGATGTTCAATATTCACGGCCAAGCAGATCACAGTATCCTACTACATATTTCTTATGGACTCCTGTAAACATGTGTTGTTTACGCAGCCCTTGTTTCTGAACGCTTTTTCACAACCAGTGCAGCTAGATAATTACTTTTTTCCCAAGTAAGACTCTGGAGGAATGATGGACATCTGTATACCATGAGGAGGTACAAATCGCTCTATGCTAACTTGTCCTGTGCTCCTCATGACAGGGGCTGTGCCAGCAGCCTTGACAACAGGTAGCTGCACATGCTCACAGGACAGTGCCTAAGCTAGTAAAATCTACCTGACAGGTGCCAACAGGGGCATGCTAATGTGCTACAGTGTCTCAGAGGCTCTCAAAGTAGGGTCAGCTTGTCTCCTGCTGGCCTGGAATACATTAACCACATGATTACTCTTCGGAGAACAACAGCTTGCTTTCCATGTCCATCACGTGCCTCCTTTCGTCATGGAAAAGGGAGGCAACTGCCTTTCTTGCCTGTTCTGAAGTAGGGCATCAGCTGGTATTTTTCCCCGGAAAAGAAATAAACAGTAAAACCCAACCCTTAGAAGAGAGGACTGCAGGTCAGAACAATACTGAAAACTGAAGTGTGGGAATATAGCAATGGGAATGCTGCGCTCCCAGAGCTGCACAGTGAGGGGGAAGGAGGAAGCTGAACAGCTGCTTTGCTTTAAGATATATATTTATATCATTTGTCAAACTTTGCAGCTCCTTACTACCCAGTAGATGCTGTGGGGGTGGATGGAAGAATGTCATGACCATCTTCATGAATCTCATAACCTTCCAGAGAGCTGGATAATGATGTTCTGAGAAAGGGGCTGCAGTTCTGGCTGAACTCTGCCTAACGGGGCAAGAACTAATCAGCTTATCCAGAGGGGTCAAACAATACTGACCCAGGCAAAATTTACCTGGGTACTGTTTTACCACAGTGGAACAAAAGCCTCGGAAACTGACTGTAACAAAACCAAACTGCCATTCTGCATTGAGAAGGACAGCAAAAAGCCTTTTCTTCAGCCACTTTGGAAAGCCAAATTCGGTGTTTGCAGCTTCCACTGCAGGACTCTGCACTATGGGCACTCCAGGCCAAGAGAACACTGGACTTGAAAGCTGGAAAGCCAGAAACCCCCCAAACCCACGACCACATTGAAGCAGGAACTTTCATTATTGCATTCCCACATATATACATGGGCCATGCCACTTCACATAAATCAGTTCAAATTAAAACAGAAGCCTGTTTTTACCCAGCAACATTGGACGGGGTTATATCGATATCAAAGGTGTTCACAATGATATTTGAGTGACTACTAAACATTAGCTTCTGAAAAGATGCTGTTTAAAGCAAAAAATGAGTTTATACAAGTTCTTAAATGGGCAATGTGAGAGATTATAATTAAAAATGATGCTTCTATGTCTGTGTGTACACATGTATATTGTCAGGGTTTCTGCTTTTTTTAAATAGGTTAACGTGGTTCCCTTTACAATTCTTGTTCCAACTAAGTAACATTCTTAGGCCATTTCCTTTTATGTACAGCTTCTAAATAAAGCAGTCTTCTATCCTGCATCTCCCTTGATTCTTATCAGATGCCTGCAAATGCCATGTACAGTCTGCACTGGACTTTCCAGAAAGAAAAGTACTAAATCCCTAACCATGACGTATTTTAAGTCATAAGGATCAAAACTACTCTTAGGAGAGGCAGTAAAAGCAACTAAACATATTTATAACATCAGACTGACAAAGCATCTGAAATCTTTTCCTGACCCATTTTACTGTGAAAAAAGGACACTACTGACACAAGCAATGATGATATGAGAGAGAAAACTTGCTAGTGTCTAAGATTAGAAATGCAGATTTCTACTTTTCTACATTTCTACATTGCACCAGAAGACTGTATTTGCTCTTATTTCTTTTTCAGTTAAAACTGTTGTGCTCCTGTGAGCATCAACTTTGTATCACAGATTTATCTCTACCACTGTATTTCAAGATAACATAGTCTATCTCCTTTACTCCACCTTAACCTTTGGGTATTGTCACATTACCATATGTCTCCCGTAGAGCAGAAGGGAACCTTCTGGCTGCACTACAGTTGCATGCCCAACTATACCGGGGAGCAAGGGGAAGACCCGCACTCTTCGTACGGAGGAAGGGAGAGAAACCAGCCTGAACTCTAACGCCATATGGTGTGCTTGCTTATTTTCCCAAGCACTGGCCTCAGACGCCGATACAAAGGTACGAAGGGGCTCAAATACTGTTTTGCTAGACAACCTCAAGAAGCCCAAAATATACAGTCAGTGATTATTATATAAATCAGAGTTATTTTGTTAACTCAGGCAAATAATTTAACCATGATGTACCTCAAGTTGGCTTATTAACTTAGGACTAATAAAATATGTATATGGACAGGACACTTAAAGAAGATTAGTTGCTTGCAAGTCACAAGACAACCTTAAATGAAGCAAACCCTATAAGTCAACAGTCTTACTTTTATTGATTATGTCATAAATATAGATCTCTTCTGTTCAGAAAGATTTCATTTTTCTTTAATAAAATTTTTTTTCATGTTATTCTTCCTCTTAATAATGGTTTCATTTTTAATTTTCTACTGACAATAAAAGATTATGCTTTGTTGGCTGGAAGATACATTCTATCAATTTGTGAGATTGGTCATACTTGGTTATAAACAGCCTGAGCATATTCCCTGAAAAACAGCAATTTTAAATTACTGTGAGGCAACGTATAAAAGTAAGTGTAATTTTGCCAGCCACATATTAGAAATTATTTTGTTATTGATATTTGCACTGAATTTTAATATATGGCTAATGAATATGAAGGATACCACATGAAAGTAAATGAATATTTTTCAAATTTTCTCTGCAGATTGCCAAGTTTATTTGAACTGTTCTTATTCATGTCTGTTATACTAAAAAGTCAGTGAGCCATGCCAGCTAAGCTAGACACAGTTGAAGATGCATTATTAATAAATTTCAGGGATTTTCCTGTGAAAGATGCACAACAAAAACCTTGAACTGTCAGGAAGATAAATACCTTCAATTTAAGTGCACCTTTCCTATCTAGCTTTTTGCATGTCTTTTCCCAACATACATAGCCATTATGTCTGTTGCAATAAAAACACATTTAAAATTTAGCTAGGCACCTAACTGTGTAAATAGGCAACTAATAGGTTTTTCAAAGGAAACAGGAGCATAAATTCCCTGCATAGTTTTAATCTTCAGATACCTTAAAGTGTCCAAAAGATAACCTAAAATTTTCTTATGTGGGTGCCCATGTTTAGGCACTTGAAGTCATCCTTCAGCACTTAGCTAAAGCCAAGTTTAGAAAACTTCCCCAGCTGAGAAAATAAATCAACATGAAACATTACTGAACACAAACCCTTCTCCCTGAGCAGCTTTATATACCAGGCTCTCTTGTTTAACCCTACATGGCACCATGTTGGCAGGCATCCCCACTCATAATAAAATTTCCTGGACGAAGTGTAGCTAAACTAAGAAACGCAAAGTCAGAGAACATCATAGACTGTACACAGAAACTCACAAGTTTCCACTGCTCAAAGCTCCTCATCCTCATTTTTGGTCAACGAAATCCACAGCTATGTTTTAGTGCAAATGTCATCCCTTCTTTAAAAGTGTTGAAACTGGCAACTGAATTGCCTCCATTAGCTTATGAGTCATCTTTGATTTCTAACTTGCAATTAGATTGAGACTATTTTTGTTTTCGCTCTCTGCTTCCTTTAATTTTCTCATATTGAATTGGTTAAAAAAAGGAAAAAAAAAAAAAGTAAGCAAACAAATAAAGGCTTTTTTATATTGGGGTATATTTAAAGGAGTTATTTCCCCTCAGCTTCATCATACCATACCTCTTGGCATGCTGCTCAAAGTCTGAATTGCATTTGCAGGGTCCTTTCTGCATTCTGGAAAGTCATACTCAGTTTCTTGCTTACTGACTGTTTGTTTTCTGAAAGTTTTCCCCATATCATTAACTTCTGCTTACAGGCTAAGCATCCCTAGATTTCTTTATGCTATGTCTTTCATCTTCACAAATACTCTCATCCAGTTTGAATGTATTGTATTGGATATTCTCTACCACCAGATTTACACTGTTACTTCCAAGATTTATTTAGGATGCGACTGACACATCTTTGTGGATCTCTCTGCAGTGCTACCTTGAAGTTCTCACCTTTGACTATTTACCACAATTACTTGTACACAATCTTTAGAGACAGCATCAAAAGAAGACCCCATGCAAATACCTATAGCATGTTTACAACATACATACAACATACAGTGCTGCTGTGTGTATTCACAGTAATCCCATTCTCTTCTCAGAAATAGTCTATTGCTCTCCTTTCTGGACCTATTGCCATTTTAGCTGCATTTTACAGAAGCCCGAAAAACACATTCAGTTCTTGGTCAACAGAAGAATCACCTCTTTATAATCACATTTCCATGATGCACTGTCAATTGGTCTTTATCACTGCAATACAGGATTTCCAAACACTGCCTAGCACATGGCCATCACAAAAAGGCTGTTCTTCATTTTAAGGAGCTGACCTCACCACAGAATATATTTATTTCATTTTCCATTTTGTAGCATTAGCTCTTTACCCACTGGCAACATATCATACACTTTGTCTAGCTTTCACCCCACTCTTCAGCCTGTGGTATGAGATTTGCCTTCAAGGTCAGGTTCCAGCATGAAATTAGGAAATTTACCAAGGATGAATTTCAGAAATGTTGTATCAAAGAATGAGTTAGGGGTACAGTAACATCAAAACATAAGTCTGAATACCTAGGCAGTCCTTGTAAAGAAGGAGAAATTAGAGATGATTCTATCAAGCAAATTCTTTGAGTGCTTTTTCTCCTCAGTGCATTTTAAGTAGAAGGCAGTAGTGGAAAAAAATAATTAGTCCTGAGAGCACTTGAGTGACTTCGGAAGCTTCTTCATACCAAGTGAAGAAATCATGCAGAGATGAAGAAACATGTAGAATTCCCAGAGTACCACAGTCCTTGGCAAACCCCTTCGCTTTAGCAGATGACCCCACTCAACCCCATTCAGTGCATTTATCAGGATCTGCAAGACCTTGAGCTCTCTACCTGCCAGGCAGCAAAACCTACATTTGACAATTTTGAGGACAAACTCTCAAGAGGGGTACCCACAATCCCAACTGAGACCTGAGTTTAACTCATTTAAATGCTATGAAGTTTTCTTAGAAATAGTCTCACTTTTGTTGCAATGATTAGCATCAAGTAACCTCACAAACCAGAACATCCTTCTCAAATAAATTTCCCCCAAGCCAAGGGCTCCTGTATTTTTCAGAAATATCCCACTAATAGAAAAAAAGGCAAATATGCTCTTCTCTCTCTCTGGTATATCTCTTTTATCCAAAGCATTAACCTCAGTTAGTGAGGGGGGGTCTCAGCTGGACCCTGGAGAAAAGGGGAAAACTCTGCCTGACTTACTTTCTTGAAGGAGACAAGAGTAAAATGGCAAAAAATCCCAATAAACCACAATGAGGATCAACATTGTTACCTGTAGCCAAAAATCTTTAAGCTACATTTATATGTATTTACAAAATGAAATACTGAGAATTAATTCACAAGAACACCCTGTATATAAACTTAAAATTAATTTCTGCCCTGATGGAATCTGCCATCCAAAGGAAAATGCTCCTATATTTCCCAGTTTTGCTAGACCCTCATTTCATTACTACAGATGCTTTTGCTGCTAAATAAATACCAGCTGAGATAGTTTAACACTTCAAGAGGACTCATATGAAGCAGTAATAGTTACACTGGAGCACACTACACAGCTCTTCATTGCACCCTGTAGATTGTGACCCTTTAAAGAATTTAATAAAAATAGTTTGAGGCCTACCTCTGGCACAGACCAAGGAAGGATACTTTCCTGAATATTTAATGGTGAGGACTGGAAGGGATGAGGAAAGAAGAGGAAGAACTAATGATTCCAATTATAAGCACAGCCTGAAACATCAGTGCTTGTTTAATAGTGTTATCCTAGTCACACCATTCAGAAAATTTACTTCATTATTTCACTTCATTGCTATCAAAAATCTTACTAGGTGATGAGGTCAAATTTTGATTTCCCTTATTGTTCCAATTATTTGAGATTCAACAAAAACCTCAAATATCTTTAAAACAAGGGTTTAAAAACCTTTGTCAAACACCTTGACAAATAATGCAAGGAAATACTGGAGAAAGTCCAGCAGAGGGCCAGTAAGATGATGAATGGACTGGAGCATCCCACATAGGAGGAAAGGCTGAGAGAAGGGGGACTGTTCAGTGTGGAGAAGAGGCTCTTCCCAGTGTTACCCAGTGACAAGAGAAGAGGCAGTGGGCACAAACTGAAATACAAAGAGTTCCCTCTGAACATTAGGAAACACTTTTTTACTGTGAGGGTGACTGAGCACTGGATCAGGTTGCCCAGGGAGGTTGTGGAGTCTCCTTTCTTGGACATACTTGGAAACCCTCTGGATGTGGTCCTGGGTAACCTGCTCCAGGAGGCCCTGCCTGAGCAGGGGGGTTGCACAGATGACTTCCAGAGGTCCCTGCCAACCTCAGCCATTCTGTGACCTGTGGTGCTTTCCCAGTGGAGACTACAGGTGAGTCCTTCTCCCATGACAGCCCTCAGAGGAGCTGAGTCAGGGCGCTCTGTTGGCACCAAGGATGTCACCAAGGTTCCCCGCCTGCAATTCTGCGCTACCCAATTGCTGGGCCCTTGCACTCATGGGCACCAGCCTCTCACCACGGGACCTGGCCTGAGGTTGAACCATCCCTACAAGGCCACGAGAAGATGGCCAACATCCTCTGAAGCAGGGGTTTTCCCCCTTTGCGCCAGAAAAGCTCAGGCACTTTGCACCTCTCTCTTGGCAGGACATGGCGTCGGGTGCCAAGGAGGCTCAGGAGGGGAGCAGCTCTGCCACCATGGCCAGCACCAGCCAGGAGCAACGGGCAGGATGGTAGGAGGCAGCAGCAGGCAGCCCGTGCCCCATCTGCCTGGGGGAGGTGGACAACACAGCCTACGTTGACACCTGCTGCCACCACTTCTGCTTCATCTGCATCTGGCAGTGGGCCACCACAAGAGCTGCAAGCCTGCTCTGCAGGCAGCCTTTCCACCACGTCCTGCACACGGTGAGGGTGGACGACGACTACCAGGAGTATGTGGTTGGCTTGTCCGCCCACCGGCAGAGGACTGCAACCAGGGAGCGAGTGCACAGCAGATCCCCGCAGCAGCACTACCACCTGCACCGGGGGCCCACCAACACTGTCCCCACCACTGGGAGAAGGGGGCCTGTGGGGAGGGACCGAGCGGTGCGGGGCAATGCAGCTCTGGGGCCCTCCAATGCCTCTGCCCGGCAGGCTGCAGGGGAGTGCCCAGCCACGCCACCCATCCTCCACATCAGCATGGTGGTGCTGTGGCCTCTGCGCATCGAGCTCTCTGAAAGGAGGCTCCAGTAAGCATCCGGACACCTCCAAGCACCAGTGCAGGCCTGTCCCAGCAGCTGGGCTGTGGGTCCTGGAGGCCTGCTAGTCTGGGTGCCATGACAGCCCTGTCCCTGCTGGGTCCTCCTGAGCAACCTGCTCTGCCTCACCCTGCTGGAGCAGGAGAGGGGCACAGGAAGACCTCCAGAGAACCCTTCCAACATACTCCATTCTGGGATTATTGTTTTAAGATAAAACTATTTCTAACTTGACAAAGCAGGTGCCAACAGCGGTCAGAAATACTTTATTTCAAAAAAGGGGCATTTGATCAAGCTGTCCCCAAGAGGTAATACATTTCCAAACAAGCCAGCACCTCTGTGTACCTTGGGCTTCAGCTGAACTGGAGCACTGGTCTCTACAGCATTTTTACTGAGGTGGAAAGAAGCAATCCTACCTATTCTTGCGACGGCACCACACTGAGCCCTCTGAGACAGGCTGGCCAGCAGAGAAGTGGTATTACCGAGCCCACTGCTTCCTCCCCCATCCAGTGGGACCCATCCCATTCCCCCACCCAGTGGGACCCATCCCATTCCCCCACCCAGTGGGACCCATCCCATTCCCCCACCCAGTGGGACCCATCCCATTCCCCCACCCAGTGGGACCCATCCCATTCCCCCACCACGGGGCCTTCTCTGAGACAGCCCATGAGGAGCCTCACACGTGTCCACAAGCCCCTGAACAGCATCCCCTCGCAACGTTGGGGCACCCCCAAACGCTTTTGCCCCGCACCCTGCAAGGACTCCCCCAGGGGCCCTGCAGGCAGTGACCCCCTGCAGCCTGCAAGGCCCCCGGGCAGTGCTCTCAGCTCTGCAGAAAAGGCCCTGGGGACCCACTTGAACATGAGCCAGCAACGTGCCCTTGCTGTAAAGGGGGCTCATGGACTGGAGCACCCACCATAGAAGGAGGGCAGGTTGAGAGATCTGGGACTGTTCAGCTTGGAGAGCAGAAGGCTCAGGGGGGATCTCATCAAGGTGTACAAATACATGAAGGGAGGGTGCAGAGAGGACGGAGCCAGGCTCTTTCCAGTGGCAGGACAAGAGGCAATGGGCACAAACTGAAACACAGGTGGTTCCTCCTGAACATCAGGAAACACTTCGTTACTGTGAAGGTGACTGTGCACAGGCACAGATGGCCCAGAGATGTTGTGAAGGCTATTCTACTGAGGGGAACATCAGCCATCTAAGCACGAAAGCAATCCTATCTATTATCATGACAGCACTACAGTGAGCCCTCTGAGACACTTTGGCAGGGGGAGAAGTGGTCTCACATAAAAGAAAAAATTCCTGCAAAACATTCTGGCAAAACACAGCTGGGGCACAGACAGTGCCAAGTATTTATGGATTAACTCATAGGCTTTGGAGAAGACTACCTGATGATATGAGGCATTCCTGCAGGACATTGATTTGCTCCCAACAATTGAGTTCTTTTCATGACAAAGGCATCTGGAATGATCACAGTGCTCAGTGAAGTCCTTAATTTGATTTTCTATTTTATGCCACAGCAGATTCTGAATACCTGTAAGTTTGAATGTAATCACATAAAGAATATTTTAATATATTTACATTACCTGCCACTGTACAAGAGATTTATTCCATGCATTCCTACCTTTAGATCCCCATTCTTTTGCATAGCCAAATATCTAGACAAAAGGACACATTGAGATTAATCTGAAAGTTAGAAATGCCAAAATCTGTGCAATACATAAACAATCAATAAAGGAAGAGGAACGCAAGTAAAGAGCAAACTAGTGTAGGCAGTACTCACACTCCACCATAGGTAAGTATCCAAGTATTTACCGCTGCATTCTTCTCAATATGGCAATGTGTATTTTTGCTATAGAAATACATAGGAAGATCTACGGGGCTTTTATCTTTTTGTCAACAAATACCAAGTCTGCTCCTTCTACAGGTACATGCCTTAATGAAAATAACCTTTAATCTACAAACTGTTTGGGGATAAACTTGGATACACGTTCTCTTTCTTTCCTGTTTGCCCCAGTTTTTGCTGGCCCGAGTCAAGACCCCCTGTTATTTGTTGTAAATCACCTTGTTTATTTTGTACACATAATGCTGTTCTCAGGACAGTGTATATGTGGTAACTGGAGGAGCCCCGAGGCACTTCTGTTTTTTCAGATTTACTTTTAAAAGAATTTTCAAACTTCCCTGTTTCCATAGCCTGAGATCTTTTTGTGTTCCTTATGTGAGAGAGTGTCAAGTTCTTTACGGGAAAATCATCTGGAAAAATATTTTTCCACCAAAGGAAGTCTATCCTGAGCAAACAGACTATGATAGGCACTTTCATATGTTGCTTGACTTAAATGGCAAAAATATTTTGGTAATAGAAAAATAGCAAAAGAAACTAAAGTATTCAGAAACATTACAGGAGCTACCCGACTGGATATGGTCCTGGGCAACCTGCTCTAGACGACCCTGCTTTGAGCTAGGGGTTGGGCTAAATGATCTCCAGAGGTGCCGTCCAGCCTCAACTATTCTGTGATTCTCTCTATTGTAATTAAAAGGAAACAGAAGATTGCTGGGTACAGAATATTATACAAAAAATTTCCGATTTTAAGTTGCACATACAACTTTATAGTGTCATAAGCACTGGTCAGTTGTTCAACAAAGTAGATATTCTCTTAAGCAGCTGAAAGAACTCTATGCACTTTAAAATGTATCTTTCAGCAGCTCTGACGTGCATTTCAACAGTAAGATTCATTCCTGACTTTTCTTTGGAAAGGAGATGCTGGATCTAGGGAACTACCTTTGTAAATCTGTCTTCATCTAACCAAACTATCTATACAGTTTCCTTTCACCATCCACTTGGTATTGAAGCAGGAAATAGAAAGTATTATCTTGGATTTTTCTTCGTGGTTTTTTAACAAAACTAATTCAAGCCTCAAACTAATGGTACTTAACATAACATTTACATAATTTATATGACAATCATTTACGTAACATTTGCAAAACTGCCTTAAAAAATTTGCTGTGAGAAATTAAAGCCATAAACCTGAATTTAAAACTTCCATTTCCTCTGAAAAGCCTGTGCAAAGCTTTTAAAAATGCTTTTCAATTCACATCTGAGTTGGGAGAACCATATTTTTATTTAAGCTTGTCTAGCAAATCTTAAAAACAACATCTAGATTAAAAATAATAATAATTTGCTCTCTAAAATGGCTTTGTATTAAAGGTGAAAAATTTCCCACTGTATAGAATCTGCCCTGTACATATCAGCAACATATTTCCCAAGAAACAGAATTAAAACCAGATGAATATAGAGCAGAGGGGAATGCTAAGCCTGATTGGGAAAGAATCCTTTAGAAATTCAGGGTCCAGATGGTCAGCTGCATCTCAAGCCGGGCTTATGCTTGTACACAGATATGCTTTGTCAGACGACAACAAACACATGCCTGTTCTAGTTTCGGGGTAACTGTGTAAACCAGCTCCCGGCTACAGGAGGAAGCAAGACAGGAAATACTGCCACAGCTGCCATGGTTCATTGCCGTGAAGCTGGCCACCATCTCGCCTAGCCCCATCATGTCTTTGAGCAGCACCAGGAGCTCCCCTTCCCTGCTGCTCTCTGAAGAGACCAATGCCTCTCTTGTCATCCTTACGGATACAACCGCACAAGGCTCACAGGATAAAGACTGCTAACCACCCTCCAGCTACACCTCTTAGATGAAATTCCTTTATTCTTCTTCTCATATGAACCTATTTGCAGTTGCTGATAAATTTTGCCAAACTTCATTTGTTTGGAGTGAAATTTTGCTTAACAGATGTTTACTTCAAAGTGAATTTTTGGGACACAGCCACAGAGTTCAGTGAATCTGGAGAAGGCAATGAAAGGAAAACTTGGATAAATGAAGCACATCAGGGATGTGCTTTCAGCTATCCCTGTAAATATTCCTAAATAATAAAACCTCTGAGAGGAAAAAAAAGAAAATAACCTGACACATGCCCTACAGGGACCAAGTTCTGCAGCTGAGTTTTCAGAAGACTTGGATCAACTAATCATATTTTGTCCTGCCTCAACTCCTGCAGGCATCACATCTATGTTATGCTGGAGTATGCAGAGACTGAAAAGGATAAACAGTTGACGTGTACAGCTGGAGTCATAGTGGACTGAATCCCAAATACAGAGCAAGTGCAGGTTTCCTTAACTGCCACGACTCTCCTCACTGTTACAAGACTGATTTTGATTTTACGTGGGGCTACTACTAAGGCATCGGCAACCATGGTAATACATCAGGGAGTGAAAGTATCTGGTCAAAAAAAGGAAAGACTGAGACAGAAAGTTAACAGGTTGGGAAAAACAGGGGAAAGTAAGTAGGAACAGGAATCAACATGGCGAGTTAGCTAGGAGAGGGGAAAAGCTACCATAGGCTGGCACAGAAAAATATAGGAGAGGCTGCCAAAGGTGAGGACTGGATTGGTGTACAGGAAGAAAGAGATGTGTGGAGACACAGAGACAGCTATAACCACCAGATTATAATCACAGAATCTCAGAATGGTTTGGGTTGGAAGGGACCTTAAAGATCATCTAGTCCAACCCCCCTCCCACAGGCAGGGACATCTTTCACTGGATCAGATTGCTCAAAGCCCGACCCAACCTGGCCTTGAACACTTCCAGGGAGGAGACATCCACAACTTCTCTGGGCAACCTGTTCCAGTGTCTCACCACCCACATAGTGAAGAATTTCTTCCTTTTATGCGATCTAAACCTACCCCCTTTCAGTTTAAAACCATTGCCCCTTGTTCTGTCACTACAGGCACTGGTAAAAAGGCTCGCTCTCTCTTTCTTTTAAGCCACCTTTATATATTGAAAGGTCGCAATAAGGTCTCCCTGGAGCCTTCTCTTCTCCAGGCTGAACAATAATTCCCCAGAAAACCTGAAAATGAATCCATAATTCCAGTGTCCCTAAAGGGGACTGCCCCAAGGCAGCAAACGCAGCTGAAAACACTGCCCAGATCCGTTCCCTTTCCCTTACTGAATCACGTGCACAGGAATAACTGGCAGCAGTAGTCCTAAAATTTTGCTACAGTTACATGTTTTCTGTGACCTGCATTTTGATTTCAAAGATCCAGATTGAAATCGGTGGGGACCAGCTGCGCAACACATGTCACAATCCAATACTGGTTTATATTTCTGCTTTCTTCAAATCTAGTGCCATATAAAGTCTTGCCATAGAAATGGCTTTGTTTAAATCTAGCTTTTAGACTTATCAAGTTAAAATGTAACTTTGTGAATGGATTAATATTATAAATGCTTTTAGCACTATGCTGGCTATTTGAAATATGATGATTTATATGGTCTTATATAAGCTATTTCACTGAATTTTATTTTAAAAAGTGTAACTGAATTCCAAAATTACTGTTTGACAGCTGATCACTTACAAATCTGAATGATGAGAAAATGAGTTTAAGTAGCAACTAGGGAAAAAAGAAGAATAATAATAAAACCAATAAATTGCTATAAATTGTCATTCTATTGTAATTACATGATTTGCCTCTCAATTCAGCTGTGCTTTAATTCAGTCATTAGTGATTATCTGATCATCACAGAGTATAGCACACTTTAAAATATTTAGCATGTGTGTCAGCAAGACTTTACACACAAAGTGGCACCTGTAAATTTCAATTGTTCAATAGTAGCTTCAGAGTCAGCTTTATTTCACCTGGCGATACATCGTGGGCGGGATGTCATGGGGGGGGGGGTGTGTGTGTGTGTGTTTTTTTTTATTTTTCCCCAGCCTGTCTGTTCATGGATTAACTCTCTCAAGCAACATCATTGTGTTATTTCAGATTTCCTAAGGAATCATCAATCCAGATCTTGGAATTTTGATTTTATGTGCATAACAACCAATTCCCTGAAGCAGCATAATAATTTTTTTTTCCCCACTGGAGAGGGCAACTTTATCCAAATTAAAGTACATGTGTAGTATTGGATAGTCAGACATATGATGGTGTAAAGCAAATCAATAAAAAACTAAGCAAATACAAAGTGCTTTAAAAAATCCCTGCACACTAAGCTGCCCATGGATTACCCCTATGATGAACAGCAAAAACTACAGGCTTTAATATAAAAATAGCACAAGCTACAAAAGCAGGGAAAAGTTGCGTTTTTCAAACTTTTCACTGTAGGTCTCTGAAATGCATTACTAACCAAAGACATTAGTGCCTGATTTCAAGCAGGTAATTCCACTGAAATCCATTAGCTTAACTTTTTGTATACTTTAAAATGTTTTGTGCCGTTTCTTTGTGCTATCTTGATATATTGTAAATGTAAACACCTCGATGAGCCCAGGTACAGCATGACAAAGCCTCAATTCAGTGTTTTTAACTCAAAGACTTTTTGCACCCAACTCCCAGAGCGCTTGCGAGCAAGTGAAGCAGGAAAAGGGGTTGGTCTGGAGCCACACCCCTGGGGTTACTCAGGGTAGTTGCAGACTGTGCCCAAAGCCATCGCAGCCCACGCATACAAATCCCTGTGCAAAGGACACAGTGGGTGCCCCAGGCAGCATACATCCTGCGGGAGGTAAAGCTCACGCGGTTCCTGCTCTGCAGAGAGGAATTCCTCTTACCTGTAGGGTTTTCTTCAAGGAGCTGCCCTTCATTAGGCAACTAAAAGTCCGGCTGGGGAGGACCTGCCTTCCCGAGCAAGCAAAGAGCCGACCAGGAAGCTGGTCAGCCAGTGTAGGAAGCAGGCTGAGAAATTACCCAGACAAAAGATAACGCAGTAGCACAACGAGCAAACACAGCAGATAGATCACACTCCTGAAAGCCAAACAAAACCTGGCTGGGGTGCAAGCTTGAACCCTGGACCACTGATCTCCCACAGGAACTGCAAACATTTCTTGGCACGCTACTGGCTGTGCCAGCTAGCATGGGGGAGACAACGTGTGCTAGCTGGCACGGTCTTGAAGGGTAGCACATTTCGGGGGCTGCTCCCAGCAGGAAGAACAGACAAGGTTTCACTAGGTTTGTCTCCCTCCACCCTTCACTGTCCCAAGCCGGCTTTTTACCCTTAAATACCCCCAACGTGCTAGACTCCAGAACATATCTCATACTATGAAAATTTCACCTTCAGGAAATTTTCTGCAAGAAAGCATAATTTCAACATAATTTTAGATACTTTCCACCAAGGAGGTGGGTGTAGGGGGTGGAGAGATAAATAAATAAATAAATAAATGAAGCCTGAACTCATTTAGGGCCATGGGACCCGGAGCTGCATAACATGGGTGGGTGCATAGCCTCAAGTTCATAGCGAACTTCATCCCTGCTTTATTAAGGATTCCAACACTGCAGTCTTGCAAACAGCTATCAGTTAAAAAGAAAAAAATTCATAGCAACAACACAGACTTTGCTTACCATCAAGAAAGTACAGTTATAACTTTTAGTGGTCAACTTGCAGAAAATTGTGATCAGGAAAGATCACGAAAGAGCAGATTCCAGGGAGAATAAGTACAGAAGAAAATAAGTGTATTTTTTCCAGAACAGGCTATGTTAACACTAGTACAACACACATGGTAAATTGCCTAATATCTCTGAAAGTGGAAACTGCAAAGAGCCGTGAAAACATTCTGAGGATGAAAAGCATCCTCAATGAAGAGAGGAATTTTTAAAGTAATGCTCCATATAGTTTAGACAGATCAAGAGTATCTAAAACCAGGGTTTATATTAAAAACCTTAGAATCTTAGCCAGGACTGGGAAGTATTTGTAATGATTTTATCACACATTAGTAACTGACTTTGAAGGTGATATTTCGCTCTTAAGCTGCAGTAAGACTTACTAAGAGATAGAATTAAGAGTCAGTAGCTGAAGCTAGAGCAAGTAATATCCAAAAATAAGCAATTTTGTTTTCATTAAATCACCACATAAGTGTAGCATTTCAGAGAGAAGTTAGTGTAAGACCTCCAGAAAAATCAAGTCTTCAAGCCACAAAGCATTGCCTTCAAATCTCAGTCCAACGCATTGCAAAAGTAGACATTTCCTGGCTTTTCAACTAATGGCTTCTGAAAGGGTTATTTCATACCTTTTTCCATATTCTTCTCCCACCCTACCAAGTACACCAACAAATATTGCTAAATGCCCTACAGAAAACTGCCTTTTTTCCTCTTCTACTATTGCTGTATTTTCCTAATGCACTCCAAACCTGGACATAACAGGCCATATAGCCCCATTACACTGGTGTAGCTCTTTTCCAGTGCTACTTTTTTTGTGGATTTTAAATGCTATCTTTCATTATTTCACTTGCATGAAAAAATCACTGGAAGATTGCCATTCGATCAGTCCATATTGCGCTTTTTGGGGAACACCAGGATTATGACTCTCTTCTCATGGGTTATCCTGTACATCAGTATTCCCACAGCTAGGCACATGACAAGGCAATTCAATCTGAATGTTTGAATAAAGGGCCTTAGTGTTATTTCTGTCAGAAGGCTTCAGGAAATGGCTGTAATGACTGGGGTTTATGTCTCAAACTTTGTTTTGTCATCAGGAGTAGCTGGCTTCATCCAAAATAAACTTAAACAGATTATTCAGAACAACACATGTTTTTCAAACAGAGAGATTTGTGTTTAAATAAAAAAACCCACGATGTCGATTAGTAGGGCATTAGGTAGATGTTTCTATACCTTTTAATTTTAATTAAATGCACAGCATACCTCTGTATGAGCTGAGTCCAGAAGCTGCATACAGTATTCAGATTCTGAAAAGTGCAAATATTAAAAATCTAATCCTTGATTTAATTTTTAAGTGTGGTTTCAAGTATAATTTGCATTTTATAGCTTTTCTCTGTGTAAATGGTGGCTGGTACACATAAATATCTACTCACCACAGTGATTTTATGTCAGTATATGTATTACTGAGAGTAAAGAAAGTAGAAAACACATTCTCATACAAATATATCTTCTCTTCTATATCATTTTACTCATGAGGCAGGAAAGAAGAGGCAGAAGGATAGAAATCAATGGAGACTCCTTGGCTGTAAATTAACGAAACTACAACCCTTCACATCAATGCCCAGATCTCAAAGAGCTTAAGGAGGATGAGATCCCTAGATAATAAGATAAAGAATAGACAGACTACATTTCAACTTCTTAACTGCTAAATGTTGATTTTTAAAAAAAATTCAAAAGGTTTTGATACAGATTGAATGAAATCTTATATTTAAGATTTAAAAACAGTAAGCAAAATGAGCATCACCAAAATTCAACTTTTAATTGTGCATGTAAATTTTTATACATGTACAACCACGCACTAACTGTTTTGGGGGTATATCATCATAAATATCATATGCAAAACAACATTTTTTTTAATGCTGTAAAAATAATTACATTAAGGAGCTTAATGTTAAGTAAGGGCCTACATTTTCAAAATTCTAAGATAGAATAAGCAAAATCTTTTTTTTATTTTTAATTGCATTTGCAAAAAGGTTGGACCCTAGGGGAAATACAGCTATCACTGAAAACTGGTTGAGTCACATACTGAAATTCAGCATATCAAGATCAGCTGTATTCCTCTCCCCTAGGGTGTCAGATATTTATGTACTGTGGTCAACGGCAATTTTTTTTAACAATAACCAGAAAGCTTAAGATACAGGAGAGCTGTCTGGGATAACTACAACCACGGACAAACATAGATCCAATTATCACCTTTCATGGCATGCATATCCCTTATGCTCTCAAAATTCTGGTTTTCCAGTGAAACTGAGTATAAAACAGTTTTCAAGCTTTGCCAGCTCAGTTTACATAGCAAACAGAGTCCCTTTAGCCCATCTAGATCCTTTTCTGTCACAGGCCATAAAGCCACCTACCACCTTCTTCCACTGCAGCTCCTAAGTTGCCCTCAGACCACTTCCAAACACACGTCAAGCACAAAGAAAATATTTGTTATCCACACCTTAAAAAAAACAAGTATACACAACTAATTCCATACAGATAATACACAAAAAGCTGTTTCTCTCCCTTTATCATCTTTTCAAATCCATTACTGAACTGGAAGAATTTCTTTTTTTTTTAGTTTGGCAACCTACAAATTATATACTTGCAGTCCTTACTTGAGAGCCTCCGACCATGAAAATTCAAAAAAGTTTTGGTCTGCATTGGTTTGGCAGAACTGGAGAGATAAATGAGATCATATCTAAGATATGATGGATCAAGAAAGCTAACAGACTATCCACAGGCTGTAATTCAGATTCCAGGCTACAGCAAGGGCTGAGCTTTGCTAGCTCTCAAAATCACTGTGACAGGTAAAACTTGCAGGCAAATTATTTAATACAAAGGACAGCATCATTTCTCATACGGAGAACAGCAAGTTCCAGCAAACCCCTGAAGGAACAGCATGTTCTCTGTACACAAGCCAGGAGCTATGCTACTTGGGGAGAATATTTGTGTTACTGCCTGAAAATTTAAATACATCTGTATTCTACTTTGGGTAGCAATACTTTCATTCAAGGAAAGCAAGCTGGAACACAGGAACAGAGTATTACTTTTTCAGATGCACAAAACTCAAATCCTGACGCAACAAAACCAAAGCAATCCTGTCCTTGATCCTGAGAATGCAAATACATGCAAACAACCAGTACCATTTTTGCTTAAGGCCTTTTCTGCATATATACAAATGTAAATGCTCACCTGCTATGAACATCTACACATGCATCTTTGAAGTATATTTTAGTATCAGTACAGTCACTACACAACTGTTTACAGAATGACTGCAAAGACAAAATTACACAAGCAAGCCAAAGCTCCTTCATTAATAATATGACTTGGAGGTTTTTTCTTTTCCCCTCTGGACAAATTGTGTCACACACTTTGTTTAAAAGTATAAACCAGCATTTTCAAGATACTTTTAAGATACTCATTTGAACAGCTGATTTTAGCTTCAACGTTCCCACTTACTCCCTTTGGTTTCCTCCTCTCTCCAAATATGATTGGAACTCACTTGTTTTTTCTTCTAGATTTCTTTCTTTCCTCTTTCTCTCTCTGCCCCACACACTCCACACCTTTCAATCTGCTGAGTGATCTACCAGAACACACAGATATCACAGATATATGTTTATGGATATAATACATTAGTGTACTGATGTGATTACACTTTTTTTGCTTTTTCCCTATACTATTTTAATGATCAGGCAAGAAGAAAGCAAAACTCCTCCCATTTAAAAATAAAATAAATTAAAAAAAGATTTTTTGTTGATCTTAACCTAGTTATTTATTTTTCAAGCTCTGGAATAATCTTTAGGTAGTGCATAGTTAATTCAGAAATTTAAATTGACCACTGTAAATGAGAGAAGAAAAAATTTAGTTTACCTTAGGCTAAGCAAAATTCTTTTTTCTTTTTCTTGTTAACTCTAAAATTTCTGGTTATACAGTCTATATTTTTGTCTGACTTGTTGATCTTAACCTAGTTATTTATTTTTCAAGCTCTGGAATAATCTTTAGGTAGTGCATAGTTAATTCAGAAATTTAAATTGACCACTGTAAATGAGAGAAGAAAAAATTTAGTTTACCTTAGGCTAAGCAAAATTCTTTTTTCTTTTTCTTGTTAACTCTAAAATTTCTGGTTATACAGTCTATATTTTTGTATGAAATACTATAAAATAAAACCATAACAATGCAGTCACATCGATACATTCTTCTGTGACGCCAAAGTATTTTAGATCTATAAAACTGAGGAATGTAGAAATATTTATTTCCAAGATAAGCAGTGCCACACTCAAAGTCACTTAATGTTATCATTCAAATAATATTACATAGCAACAGCAACAGAAGGCCCTGTCAGATCCTCTACTAATTTTGACCTGTACTTAATTCCCAAGGCTGCCATGAGTTATTAGCAGAAGCAAGGGCATGGTCTGACTGCTCTGAGAAATGCTCCTGCCTTCTGGGGTTTTGTAGGACCGCTCCTGTCTGTTGTCTGCATGAGGAACTCACTGCTTGTACAGGCTTAAGATGTGTCCAGTGGCTAAGGTGGGCACATTTTTTTTGTGGTTGTCCCCCCCCATTTTTTTTGTTTGTGTTTTGGAATGAGGGTTTCTGCATACAACTGACATCTGGTACACAGAGACACAAATGCTAGAAGTGCTTCTCCCGGCTGCAAATGGCTTACCATTAACTGCCCATCAGGAGATTGTAACACGGGTAAAAAGCAGGACACATCTGCAGTGAGTACTCTGGTGCTGTACTGAGCGGGCACAGTTTCAGTATCTGTAAGCAAAATGTTTACAAAAATATTTTCCAAAACGTGTTGGGAGTTTTTACATAAATAATGTTGCTGACATGGGTACTTGAACTCACACGGAAAATTCACTAGCAAAGCATCAGACCTTCAACTTTAAAGGGAATTTTAGTTCTTTTTATAAGCTCTTCCAAATTATGTAAAGCATTTCTTCATATCAATCTTACATTTAAGCAGACAAACACACGTGAATTTTGTTGCATCGGTCAAACACCAATACATACAACTCAGCCAGTAAGACTCAAGGTAGGTGCTATATAAAAGCTATCACTTGGGCTGTCTTCCCTGCAAAGTTAAACTCCCCTGCATTTATAGAGCAAAGCCTCTGGCATGTTTAAACAAGGCTGCAAATCTGAGACTCTCTACTAAACAATTGGGAAAACCTTTTCAGAGAGTTCTGAAAAAAACAGCTATCTAGACTTCCTAAAGTGAATGTAAAATATTGGAATAGTTATTTAACAGGATAGGAGACAAAAAGTTTCTTTCAAGTAGCATCAGTATAGTTAAGGAGGCACTGAACTATGAATTAGAGGAGCTTCTATACAAGAAGCGGGAAAATGTTCAGTGCAAGCTAATTCTGTCCTAATTAGCCTTGGCACAATGTACCTATACCGCTTCTGGGATCAAACAGGTGTCCTAATGTGGACCTTCACTGCCCCAGCTCTTTGCTACAGATATCTCTAATACAACATCATATTGCAGATATATCCAGGATTTCATTTCTTCTTTGGCTTCTGACCTGCTCTGACTTGCCCAAGGTTATGTTTAAATTGTGCATATTTCCATCCTGTGCCTACCATCCTGTTTAGTTTATAATCTCGTAAGGGCAGGGACTGCCTTTTACTACTTGTTTGAACAGCATCCAGCACAACAGGACTTTGATCCAGCCTGTAGGCACTGCTTGCAGTGTGTTAGATTCCAAATATCATCTATAGAATTCTGTATCAATACAGTTTCAGTTCCTGGAAACATGGTATTAACAGTATTGAAACAGTGCATGTACTCAGCTACGGCACAGGACCAATTTTCCACGTTACGCCCCTTAAGATCACAGCAAACACAGAGCCATAAGAAACTCACTTAAACTGGCAAGTTTTTTTCCATAGTCCCTCTTTTTTGTTGGGCACGGGAAAAGTAAAGCAGCAATGTTCAGAGCTAAAAAACTTGACTAGATTAAAAAAATTATCACAGCAGGGATAACTTTCATTCAAATGAGACATGACAAGTCACATGGCGGTTCAGACCACAATACCACATTCTCCGAGTTTAATATCCCACCAAGTTATTTCCTTGTGCTTCGCATACATCAGAGAAACTATGCTGAAACCAGTCTTTCATGTCTAAGAGAACTACTTTGGATTTCTTATTTCAGAAATATCATAGAAACTAATAGTTTATACTATAATTCGCTGCCTCACTTAATGCATACCATCTCAGTCAAATTAATTTCACTGTGGTTTAGGTTTTATACTACATATATTTACTATACCTGACCACTAAGGTAAAGCCAGCAAAAGTTATCTCAAATATTACCTGTGTGAGCAAAACACTTTTTTGTTTAACTTCATAAAGCTATTTAGAGGAATTAAGCAATTTACTTTGCTGACCCACATCTAACAAAAATACTTCAGACAGTATCACCATAGTATTGACTTTCAGTTTGTGATGGCCACTTTAATCTTGCATGATTCTATGCATTACAATATAAGACATGCAAGCAGCAATATTGCGTTCACCATAGGACACAGTATGCATAGCTCACCATTTGAAGTAATACACACTCCTCACAAAAAGAAATTCAATAAGCATAAGGCCACTAATACAAAAGAAACTATTGCAATGTTAACCATAGATTCAATAGCTAATTTTTTTAATTTTAGAAGTTGAAAATGTAGCTGACCACTGCATAAAATAAGAATTTGACAATAAAGGATAATCATATTGCTAAAATTACATTTCTATTTTCTATTACAAGTTCAAAAAATAATTTCTTTGCTAGCAAAAAAAGATTTTTACAGAAGTTTTACAAGGGCATTTTATATCCCCAGAAGCTATAATATTCATTAGAAAGAGCAAGTCAGCTGTGTGAAGAACATTTACTATTTTAAAATTATTTACTCACACAAATCCATCTGAAAAGCTATGGCTTCAAGAAGGAAAGCTAATAAGAAACAGCATAGGCGTATATCCTGTTAGCAGAAAGTATGTACTTCTTGGTATAACCCAAGCTATTTACCCACAAACGCTAGCTTTATTACACCACACAATGAAATGATGTTTCCATTGGAAAAACAAGCAATGTGGAAAGTTCTTTGCATGAAGTAATGCATTTATAGCAATGAATATGACTTTGTAGCATTTACTAGAGAGGTCTAGAGCACTAGTATAGTAGCTTTCTAATTTCTGATTTCAATCTGCTGCTCTATTGTTTTAAACCTCAGCTGCACAGAGGTAACACCCGACGGTCTCAGGAAACCAACAAGGGAGTCACTGTGATAACTCCATCTGATTAAACTGCAGATCCTGAACAGCATTTCCCACTGGTTTCTAATTCACTGTGAGTAGAATTTGTTTTTAAACATGTCAACTCTAACATGCTGGAATTTCGCTTGCTACAAAAACAACCTCTATGAATTAAGGAAAGCATCGTAGCACCATAAAAAAAAAGGCGGGGGGACGGGGGGAGAGGGTGTTAGTTAAGCTTTGCAGTTGTTTAAAATACTAGATGTTAAAACTGTCCTGCTTTTTACTGGTATGTCTGTTCTTATTTAGAGAAGATGCAGGGGGAGAGTGTGAAAGGAGTGGGGGTTCTTTATTATACCGCAAGCTGAGAATTGTGTGCATTTCTTCAATGGTTCTACCGCAATTGCTAGTACACAATATACAAATTGTATGAAAATGTAAGACACATCACATATCTTGATTAGGTACAAATGAGGTGTAATGCAGCATCACTATATTATATTATAGAAGAACAAAAAATACAGGGATGAAACACGGCCCATTTCAGAAATGAATGAACCCTAAATGCACTGACCACATGCAACACCATGAAGCTATTTTAACCCTAGCAAGAGAAGAGCTACAAAGTTAACTGTACCTGATCTCACACAGCACAGAATCTCTAACGTTAGCTGCTAGTGAACTACTTCCTAAACACAAGCATTCTTGTTTACGGTATGTAATTAACAGAGTTGAAAAAGTCAAAATTACTCACAGAGTCCTGAAGATGCAATAGCAAACTATCTAAGACAGGAAATTCCAGTGCAATATTATAAAACAAGTAGGAAGAAACATGCATAAAGTCAGGAACTGACAGGCCTCTGGATTACTGCAACTGTAGGAATCATGCTCGTGCATGCTGGGCTATAATTTATGAAACGGAGCCCAGGAAACAACCAATCGCTTAGCTCCTCCTAACAAGTCCAACTGGCTATGAAAAGCTGGAAGTGCTGCACAGAACAATGAAGAGGAGCTATCCCACATATTAATCTGCTTATCTAGGATTGCTTTCTGTGTGGAGAGAGGGAAGCATGTAACAAGGAGAGAAAAAAAAAAAAAAGAAAAATCACAGCTTCGCTGTTGAAACAACAGAATAAATTTCAATCAACAGGCAAATCTTCCATTATGGTCAGATGGCTAGTACTGTAGTCAAACATTCATAGCATCAGCCAAAACATTTCAGAAGAGTGCCATCCTCCTTAGTAGTGATTTTTTTCACATTATTGACAGAAATCTATGCAAACTGGATTTATATTTCCTATACAATTGTTTTGGTGCTTTCTGCTCTTAATTTAAATATATTGTTACTGCTTAATGTGAAACATCCTTCCATAAAATCTGATTAGAGTAAGATACTTTTTTTTTCAGATCACAGGTGGCTGTTCAGTGCATTAATGAGCAGCCCTTCCTGGAAAGCCATCTGCATGGCCCTAGGGTTTAAGATTTAAAAAACCATCATCTACCAGAGAGATAAGAAAGGGAACAAGAAAGTGTGTCATCAATTAATAACCAAAAAAGAAACACTTAAACAATCTGGAACAGACCAGGATTTACACACTAGAGCATATGGAGCCAAAGTCGTCCTTCCTCAGAAATTCCATCGTTTTGAAATGTGGGTTTGACCAATTTGAAACTAACATCACTTTGATGTTTTCTGCTAAATAACTTTTCTGAATCGCTTCAGACTAACAGAAAATATTTTATTCTCAATTCTCATTAATTTTATAAAAATTTATAGTTTCATCTAGTGAAAAATACATAGGAATCTGGCAAGATAAGAAATTTTGACCTTACAGAACTATCTTCCTGTACATGTGCCCACTGAATTCTCCATGTTGATAAATTTCTAATTTCTGAAAAAAGAAGTAAGTAAACAAACTTTAATACATAAAAAAGCTACAGTTTTTGAAAAGAGCTGTTAGCCTGTTTATACAGAAATCCTAGTGATATTTAATGAAAACATAGAAACTTCGGGGTGAGTTAGCATGAATTTTACAAGGATGGAAATCACGTAGGTTTGGTTGCTTTATCTTTAAATCCTTTTTACATATGGTTATTCTTCACATTCCTTCCCTTTTCTCCTTCTTCTTGTAATCCATGCCTTAATCATTTCTGTCATCTCCTTGGCAAAATGTATTTTATAAAACCTGCTCCAGTATTTGCTGTCAGGACACTCATATTCAACAGTTTCTACAGATATTATGCAGCTTTAGATACTTTCCCAGAAGACAGTTAGTAGCTGCAGATGACCATCTGGACCACCTTGTCCTGCTGGGCATGATTACTTGAATTGGAGAAACAGAAGCCTTTAATCTCATGAATCGGGTCTTTCTGCATACCTAAACAGTCTCCTCCCCAGGTCTCCAGTCTATCGCTACATGTAGTAATCATGAGCTATTTCAGCATAGCATCCTTTTAAATGGCTCTTGATGAAAAATTACTATACAAAAAGAAAAAAAACAATGTGCTGAAAATCAACAGTTTATAACAGATACTTAGAATGATATTCAGTTACCTTGTTTCTGTTAATGAGAAGAAATTTTCAATGTCCCACAGATTTCCAGGCAACAGATAAAAGGAATAACTTTATTCAAAGATTCTACAATTCCACAATGACTGAAGAGGAGCCACCTCCAAAGAAGAGCATTTGCTAACCAAAGGGGCAAATGGAAGTGATAGCATGCATAAAAATAAAATATAAAAATATACTTTAAAAGGGGTATTATTACACAATTTAACCTAGAAATTTGAAAATATTCTGGTCATACCTATGGGATGCATACAAAATCTTCAGTTATCTATATCTGTTGGCAACCTTGTCACCAGCCAATATTCTATTTGACAAATACTAGAAAGAAACACAATGGCTTCATAGACTTAGAAGTTGAGTTCATTACCTTTGCAAGCCATGTCTCCAAACTGAAAAAGGAAACCCTGTAAATTTCAACTTCAGCTTCCTGCTGCCATAACGTAAAGAAAATAAAGCAATTACCAGCTGGTTTCTTTCCACAATGACTGAGGAATAGCCTCCTCCAAAGAAGAGCATTTTCTAATGGAAGGGGTAAATTAATATATATACACACATGCTAAGGTGTTTTTTTCAGACTAATTCAAGTAGGGTGCTGCCTTTCCCTCCAAAATAGGCCTCATAGTCCTCCCTTCCACCCTACCATCCATTGAGACTAAGACAGGCTCTGCAGGTAGGAGGGAGAATGCTTCCCCCACCTCCCTTCTTACACCTTTTTCTTCTTTTTATGACTTTCACAATTGAAATATGAAGGTGCTAGCTCTAGTTCTCTCAACAAAGAAACCTACCACTACTCTCAGCTACACCTTCAAAGAGTGGCAGTCTCTGGTTTTCCCTCTCAAGATCACAAAGAGCATTAGCTCCTACCATTTCCACCAGTGCAGGAGATACACATTGTCTGACACCCACATTCAGTGTTTTGAAGACAAAATCCACTGCAGTACCATAATAAATTGGTACCGTTCTCTTATTTGCTGTATAACTCTGGACAGTATCACATTGCCAGTTTACTGTAGTTAAATTTAAAACCAAATAATTTACTGAAACATCTGCAGCTAAGAAAAGCCTTCACTGAATAACTGGAATGTCTGAGGTAAAGCAATACAGTTAATCCTTCAGTACTTAAGATATCGTATCCTTGGGATTTCATTTTTTTCTATCTTGCTAAATTATTCATCTCCATAATAGGAGTTTTCTGCATGTAATTCATTCTTTCTGTATTAGGCTCTCTTTCAGAACTCCCTGATTTATTGTGTTTCTGGGTCTGCCACACTGGTATCAACTTCACATCTACTAATAAAATCAGCAACCTTAAAAGTAATGCATTCCTCTGCCAGTTACAATTTTTTTTAAATGGTTCACCCACAAATGATTTCTCTTTGTCAATATTTGAAATACTTTTGTTAGCTGAAAACTTTTTAAGCGCTATAGCATACAGCTTAAAAGGAAAACATATCAAGCAGGAACTTCAACCCTTACCTGCCTGGAGGTTAGTCTTTCTGGCAGACTGAAGGGGAATCCCATTTTCATACATGAAAGTGTCTGGGCATAGTAGACTCTGAACGTTTAACTGATTGGAAGAGGCAGGCACAGCCTAGGTATGAGTGAGGCAGCTTGGTAGTTGCAGCTGGCTCTATGGGAAAGTGCTAATAGGGCCACTTCCTTCCTCATCTCTCCTTAGCTAAGTTGGGACCTGTGAAATACCGGGCTAGTCCTGTCAGTGGCAATTAGGTTGTCCAAAAGAAGAATGCACGATTAAGTTACATTCAAATACATTTCAATGTTCTCAACACACATTCAACTCCATTGTAGCTCATGCTGTTCATCCCTTAGGTTTCACATTCCTTTATTCCTGCAGTTCCAAGAGTGTCTTGTAGATGACCAGATATATATGAGCTGAAACATCTGCAGATTTACTTCATCCTGCAGAACATATTTGTGCTTAGCTTTCCTAGGATTACTTGCAATCCATGAAGTTCATACAGAGGTGATTGTTACCAATTTCTCTGTATGGACTAACTATACAAGCAGTATCTACAAAATCACCCCTTGCAATGCACACACACAAAACATATGGAAAGAAAGGCATATTGCTATTACACCCAGCTTTAAAAACAGCAGGGAAATTCTACACACTAGGACAGCATTGAAAATAGCAGGTATGAACAATGGAAGTAGAGATCTGCAGGCAGGCTACAAGAGAAATTCTGGTTGTTTACTCATCTGATTAATCAGCAGGTATAATCTGCCAGTGAACTTTACATGAAGAATAAGGTTTCTCTGATAATGTTAGGAAACAAGCACTGTGTGTTGAATGACTTGAGGTATAAACAAACATACAATAGTTTAATAAACAAGTTGTTCATGTCTCCAGATGCTGATTTTATTTTATACAGCAGCAATGCCAACAAATACCAGATCGTAAAAGATAATTGTACTCTGTGTGATAGTTTTGTGAAGGAAATCTTTTGAACAGTGCACAAAGAAATATGGAAAATATGCAAGGAATGGGACGTATGAGCCATGAATACACATCCTATGTCAGAAGCAGAAAGACCTCATCCAGCATGTAACTATATAATGATTTAGCAAGACAACATGTAAAAGAATGTGAAACTCCTACTTACAGTAAACAAGAACAACCTCTAGTTCAGGTTACGTTATGTGGCTACAAAAAACAAGCTGAAGAAAGAGAGCATATGCATAGCAGATTTTTTTTGGGGGGAAAAAAAAAAAAATCCTATATACATATATTCATTTAGGAACCCAAGGATTCATCTGTACTACTGGTTCAGATGCACATGAACAAGCTCAGCCAGTGCTAAACTCACTACTTGATGCACAGTTAACCGAGAACTTCAATTCAAAAGCAATATAAGCAATTTCATAGCTAATGAGTTCTGCATGGAGGGAGAACAGTGTTATACAGTCTGGCTGTATTACTTGCACACCTTAGTACATAAGCCCACACAAACTTATGCTGTATTATATGCATGTGCTTGTATTGTGCTCAGGATGGAGATGTTTCAAGACCCCAAAGAACTTCTAAGCCAACCTGGTATTTAGTAAATATTCTTGTTTCAGTAGGTAGAATAACAACCTATTCTTGATTTTGTTAATAGAACAGTTGCACTAAGACAGACTGAAAATTAATTCAGCCCAGTATCCCAAATTTGAAAGTGACCTATATGGGATGAAGACATGCTCACTGCCACCAAAACAACAACAACAACAACAAAGAGAGAGAAAGAAGATAGGCTTTATTATTAGTGTTCTTTGCCTTTTAATAAAGCCTGGAGAGTTTGACTGATATCTAGAACTCATTTCACATACAAAGAAAGGAAAAACCCACACTCTATACAGCACTTATTAAAAAATATGGAGCGTAGAATTCCTCTCAGCTTAACACATGCCAAGGGAGACACAATATTAAGCAACTTTTCCCATGACCACTGACTCTGGAATGGAATCCAGTCTTCCAAGTCTTACTCCAGGATCCAAGCCATAAAATACCCGTCTCCATCACTATTTACTGCAGCAAGTTACAGCTTATAAAATACCTATGAGGCAGTGAGGTTATATAAACTGTGACTGTATGACTGAGCATCCTGTATACATAAAATCAACTTTATGCTATCAAAGTTATATTACCTATATCCCAGACCAGCAATGATGGAAGATTGTTAAATCTCACTGGTCCTCTGGAAAACAGTCACATTTAGACTAAGGAGAGGCTGAAACCAAGGGAAATCAGTCCACCCACACTAGCTGGTCCATGAAGGGAGAAGGGTAATAGAACTATTCCAGAAACAGCAGAAGATATAGGGACATCATTAGGAGACTCAGTAACTAGAGAGATATAGAAGAATTTATAGACTCTCACAGGTACACAGGAAGCTTGATCCAAGGGAGAGGATCACAGGAGACAAACATATTAAAAAAATGCTTTCACTTGCACATGCTCTCTCTTCCACAGAGGTAAGAAATTCAGATGAAGAGATGGAAGAGAAACTCCATGATCCAGAGAACCAATTTTTATAAGAAAGGGCTCCTTTTCTCCACAGTAACTACTAACATCTGGTCAGGAATGATGACACTGTCTCCAAGAGCCTAAGACCGTATGTCTTTAAAAAGAATGATAAACCTTATGCTCAGACACATGCCAGATAAGCTAAGAAAGCAGCCAACTGAAGTTCAACACCTAGCAGAGCCAATGAGTTTGCAGCCCTGTCGATAAACCTAGTAAGTAGCCAGCTGGGGAAGCCCTACAAAGCTTCCACTTTCTTGCTCCCAGAAAAGTCTGATTGTATTAGAAGAACTTGTTTGCATTGAGAACCTAAAGACTAGAAAGTTTAAAAATGACAGCTCTACAGTTGCACACAAAATTGATGCATTCAGTCCCAGAAGTAAGAAAATTTGGAGTCCTTTGAGAATAGATAGCAACTGTGTTAGAAACTAGCTATAAAACTATAAAACCTGGCATTTCCAACTTCTGAACACTAGATTTCAGAAACAGTGTAATATTTTGCACAGGAATTGCAGGGGAGGCTTTTCTTGGTGGGGGGGAGGGGAGGGAAAGGTGATATGTATGTAGCTTCCTAGGTTTATACTGAGAAAAACAGTATGCATTCTATCTGCCATTTAAACCTTCAGTGGTGGTTGGGAGGAGCTTATAGTTGTTGGCCCACACGGCAGACTAAGCACTGAAGCATACAGTTACCATTTAAAGACATTATTGACAAGCTCTGGAACTTGGTAGCCTGCTGGCATGGATGGATCACTGAGGCCAAGCACTGGCCCTCAAGGAGTGAGAATGTGTACTGAAGAAAGTACTCCCATTATCTCTCTCCCTATCCTAACCTGGGAGCATCAGGCTTTTCTTTCATTGCTCCCAGCTGGGAAAAGTAGAAATATTCAAACTATTTGTTGCATCTTGGTCTCCTATAAATAGAACCAGGTACAAAACAGAGTGGGGAAGATTAAACCAGCATGTTTCCTGTCTAGTGCAATTCCCAGAGGTGCCGTGAGTCAGGAGATCCATGCAGAGTGATATTAACACCAGAAAAACCCAAAGCACTTTGTGAGACCCCCACCAAGTCACTGGGAGAGGGGAGAAGTGCAAGGCTGTTAGGAAAAAATTAGTGTTACAATGTCAAAGGAGAAGAGGAAAAAAACCCAGCCTACACTTTACCTTTTTTGGAAGCCCCACAAGTTCAATGGTAGCGATGGATCTGTGCGGGGCTGGACTCTTGCCCCGATCTTCCCTCTCACCCCCTCTGGCAGTCTCAGATGTTCTTAGTGAAGCAGCAGCTGTCACTCTGGCAGCAGCAGTGTGAGCCCAGCTGAGTTCATACGTGCAGTTATTTTAGCACATTGCCTTTTTCCTTCTTCTCAGAAAAAATTCTGGCAATTTAATACTTTGGATAGCTCAGCTAGACCTGGATAGGATTTGACTGGGTAGAGAAAAAAAAGCCCTAAACAAAACAGTTCTTTCAATCCTGGTACTCTTTTTCTCAAACAACTGTTGCGAACAAAGGCACAAAAGATTTAAGAGGAAGAGTTTTCTTTCTGGTGGGAAATATTAAGCAATCGAGTTATAAGCAAAGCAGGTCACATTTTTGGTTGCAAAATGCCAACTGAAATTGTCTTAAGAACATGAAATAGTTTTTTAAGAACTGTCAGTGTCACCTCTAGACCACAATCAAATTGTATAAGCCTGTGACAGGGAAAACCATGCTGGCTCTTGCTTTCACCCTCTCTTCTCTGTTGCTCTGCTCATAGCAACCAATAGCCTGGAAGTTGAGTCATGGTTTAAGTCACATTTCTGCCCAATTCATCCTTCCCTAAACTCACAGTTTATCCACTGCCTAGACATAGATCATCCACAGCCTTTTCTGGTTAGAGGTTTTCCATTCTATACAAAATATGAAAAGTTTGGAGAGGACACTTGAACATCCTGTGTCCTCTTACCCTTATTCCAAAGAGAGGCCATATCTTTCTGTCTTCATAAATAAGTTCTAATAAATTAATAAATATCATCACCTTGAATATTGTGTGGAGTTCTGGGCCCCATGATTTAGGAAGGATGTGAAGGTCCCTGAATGCGTCCAGAGGAGGGCAACAAAGCTGGTGAAAGGGCTGGAAGGCATGTCCTGTGAGGAGCGGCTGAGGACCAGCTCTTCTCCCTGGTATCCAGTGATAGGACATGTGGGAATGGTTCAAAGCTGAGCCAGGGGAGGTTCAGACTGGACCTTAGGAAGCATTTCTTTACCGAGGGGGTGGTCAAATCCTGGAACAGGCTTCCTAGAGAGGTGGTCGATGCCCCAAGCCTGTCTGTTTAAGAGGCATTTGGGCAATGCCCTTAATAACATCCTTTAGCTTTTGGTCAGCCCTGAACTGGTCAGGCAGTTGGACTAGATGATCGTTGTAGGTCCCTTCCAAATGAAATAGTCTATTCTATTCTGTACTAGAGAAGGTAAGGGCTTTGAAATTGCTTTGCACTGAAACATCACTAGCAATGGACAACCACGTGGTAAGAATGGCCACACATGTCAAACCTAAGGTTTATAGAGTCTGTGATCCTCTCTCACACTGGCAAGCAGACAATGCCAATGAAGGGGTGAACATGTAAAAAACGCTTCTCCGTTTTGCACTTGCAAACTTCAGCAAGCTGTGGATCAGCAATGCACTGAGCCAAAGTTGGCATCATGGCTTATAATAATTCCCAATTAATTCTTTTCTTCCATTAATTTATCCAGCCACATTTTGAACCCACATAAGCCTTCAGCATTTATAGGAACTTGCTAGAAAGAAATCCACAGCTTAACTACATAGCCTATAAAAAACATGTCCTTTAGTTCCAAACATGATACCTCCCCCTAGGTTCATTTGATGATTCCAAGTTTTTGTATTTGAAAATGCAACAGATAATTGTTCCCTATTCTTCTCACTCTCTCATTATATCGTAGACATCAGTTTTACCCCTCCATCATCTATTCTCCAGGCTGAAGATTGCTGGTTTGTTTATTCATTTCTCATGTGGAAGCCCGTCCAATATTCTCTGTATGGCTACACCACCAACTTCTACATTGGTATAATAATATTATTTTGATAATAAATTGCTATATATACTATACTGACAGCGAGTGTCCTACCTGTCAAACAACTGTCACCTCTCATACTTGGACTCACTCTGTGCATAACTGAAAGAAGTTCCTAGCATTGTCCATTCTCATTCTCTTCCCCCTTATCTCAGAGGGGGACAGCATCCACCTTCTCCTATAGTAATGAAATAACAGAAAAGCCTCTTGCTGCACTGTATGTCTGAGAATTTTTTATGTATACTAGAAGACCAGAAATATGAATCACAGACACAAGGACTTTTCTTTCCAGCTAAAGGTCAGTTTCAGTAATTCCATTTATTTCCCTTTTTAAGCTTTGATTAAGTCATTTAAAAGCTACATCGTTATTGTTAATATTGTTGCTGAATCTGATCTTTTAGTAGTTATTAATTTTCAGTACTTTTATTATTTTTTTCCTGATAGCACAAGTTGCTTTGGCAGGCAAGGCAGCAGGCTTAATAGTTGTCTTCCTTATGTTATCAGTTTTTCAACCATCCATATGAACAGCTTTGTTTTTAAAGGTTATTAAATTCATCAAAGGTTATTAAGTTCCTGGATCCAGTGTTGTTCATTTTCAGAGATAGTGCACTAGCTAAACTCCTGGAAAAGTGTTATATTCTCTGAGATTTACTTACATCATTGTTGGAACTGAAATCTCTTCATCTCATTTGAGAGACAGAATAATGACTAGTTTTGTTTTATTGTCACATACAATGAGAATTTGACCTTTGCATTTGAGCACAGGTTGAGTGGAAGAAATTGTTCTTCAGGACATCTGTGTAATCAGGCCCTAAATGAAATCTGAAGCTTTAGTAGTAAGGGAGACCATTGTCTAAGTCTGGTGCTAAACCTTTAACCCCGTTTCACATCCAAATGCATGATAAGCTATTTGGCAGCAGACTCCAAAAGAGCAGACACCAGTTTGACCTTTATAGGGTGGGATGAGTGAAAGAATTACTAGTTCAGACTCTGTTATTGGAAGCTAAAGAGTAAACAAGTTGAGACACATGATGAAAACCCTTTCAATTTCACGTAATTAACGCAGGGCATTCAACTCAATTTAAGACTATAAATTCACACACGTTCATTAAAAAAAGCTGAGCTGTTTTTTAAGAATCAACTGCCACTTAAAATAATTCTTTGGTCTTTAAGACCATATATCCAGCTGACCTGTTTAAGATGGCATCTCTCCATTGCAAGTTCTACGTAAATATACGTAAATAGTTTTTCTTCCTCAAAAAAATTATAACGTTTGGAATTGTTACCATTTCCTTATGCACATCTTTTAACTTCATGTGATAAAAGTGCTTGAGACAAATTTCTGTGAAATTGTTGCTCGTTATGCTATGCCAGATCTCTGAAGCAAAGATCAAACATTCTAGAAGAGAAAGTATATATTCTAATTTAATGTTATTGTGTTTTCTTGCAGTATTGTTACAGATGGAGAGGTGGAAGGAATCTTTATTTTCATAAGTTATCACAACACCAATAAAATTTTGTTTTTTTTTAAATCATTCCATGCTGAGACATTCCTCTCAACCCACTACATACCTAAAGAATTAAGAACGATGGAGCCAATAATTTTTGTATTGACAAAGTAAAATGACCTGACCTCCAGGCTGAAAATGTATTTCAGAGTCGAATCAAGTGCCCAAGATTTAAAAGCAGTTCAACAGAGTCCTGCAGCTGTCATTCACATACAGCTATTTAGTCAGTGAATGGAGAGTAGCAACAGACAAAAGATCAGACCCTGTGTAAAGTTGCAAACAAACCAAAGCCTTTTCTGGATGTATTGGGTTTGCATGGCAACGTTTTGGTAGCAGGGGTACTACAGGGGTAGCTTCTGTGAGAAGCTGACACAAGCTTCTCCTGTGTCCGACAGAGCCAATGCCAGCCGGCTCCAAGACAGACCCACCGCTGGCCAAGGCCAAGCCCATCAGCAACGGTGGTAGCACCTCTGTGATAATGTATTTAAGAAGGGGAAAAAACTGCTGCGCAACAGCAGCCGGAGGAGAGAGGAGTGAGAATATGTGAGAGAAACAACTCTGCAGACACCAAGGTTAATGGAGAAGGAGAAGGAGGAGGTGCTCCAGGTGCTGGAGCAGCCCTGGTGGTGAAGACTATGGTGAGGCAGGCGGTCCCCCTGTAGCCCATGGAGGTTAACGGTGGAGCAGATGTCCACCTGCAGCCAATTGAGGACCCCACACTGGAGCAGGTGGATACACCCAAAGGAGGCTATAATCCCATGGAGAGCCCGTGCTGGAGCAGGCTCCTGGTAGGACCTGTAGGCCCATGCAGAAAGGAGTCCATGCTGGAGTGGGTTTGCTGGCAGGACTTGTGACCCCATGGGGGATCCACACTGGAGCAGTTTGTGAAGGACTGCACTCCATGGAAAGGACAGGTGGAAAGCACCTATGCTGGAGCAGTTCATGAAGAACTGCAGCCTGTGGGAAGGACCCACGTTGGAGAAGTTCATGGAGGACTCTCTGCCGTAGGTGGGACCCCACACTGGAGCAGGGGAAGAGAGCGAGGAGGAAGAAGTGGCAGAGACAACATGTGATGGACTGACCGCAACCCCCATTCCCCATCCCCCTGCACCACTTGGGAGGGGAGGAGGTAGAGAAATTGGAAGTGAAGTTGAGCTTGAGTGAAGGGGAGGTGTTTTAAGATTTGTTTTTTATTTCACATTACCCTACTCTGATTTGATTGGTAATAAATTAAATTAATTTCCCCAAGTCCAGTCTGTTTTGCCCAAGACAGTAATTGGTGAGTGATCTCCCTGTCCTTATCTCGACCCACAAGCCTTTCGTTATTTTTTCTCCCCCCATCCAGCTGAGGAGGGGAGTGATAGAGTGGCCTGGTGGGCACCTGGTATCCAGCCAAGGTCAACCCACCACACTGGAGAACTATATAAAGCAACAGAGAGTAACGTATCATGAAGATTATGCACATAAGCTGAGCAGCAGCCATGTGTTCTTGTTACCAAAAGACTGGTTCCTTATCTTCCCTCCTAACAGAGGAAACATTGCGCTACATACACACAGAAATAATGTAGAATACTGTAATTTCTACAGTCTTAATATGAGAAGAAATGTTCATAGTATTCTATGAATGTTAATTATCTTACACTACCAAAACATCAACTTCTGTAATCACTGAAATGCTCAACCATCTTTCTGTGGCCTGTTTTGTACAGTAGCAAGAGAAAACAGAAGAATATTACTACAGTCTCCTTAAAAATAAATGGATACAGTATGCAGAATGCTACTCAACTACCCTTAGGCAGTGCCTCGAGCAGTTCAGCTACAATACCCACAGTATCTGTGGGACTAGATAAAAAGAGTCCTTACTAACCTGACCACTCAAACTGAACATTTAAATTAAATGCAGAATTTATAATACTTTCTAATCCACTGTCTGCCACAATGAAAGCAACTAAAATTTGGAACACATGTTCAAAAGCCTAGACCATATATCCTTCCTCTCTTCAGGAATTCATATTTTTTGTTCTAAAGAAACAAACTGTTTCAAATCACTCCTGTAAAATGCCGTAGAGTTCTGTCATCTGCTAATTATTTCTTCAGTTTTCTTTCCGTTAAATTGCAAACGTTAGTACTGAAACAGAACAGTACTTGTAAATAGCCAGACAATTATTTAGGTTGACTAGACACATCAAGTTGCATACAGTAGTAGTCTGTAGCTTTTCAGTCATTCTAGTTATGCCACTAACAAACAGTTTCTAGATCCTGGGGATGAGGGGGCAGTGCAGAGGGATGGAGTGGAAGAGTACAAAAGAAGGGTCGGGTTATAAAAAACACATAGAAAAGAAATCTATAGAAAAGAAAAAGAAATCTATAGAAAAGAAATCTGTAGAAATCACACAGAAAAACTGTACGATCTAGATTTTTAAAGAGATTCACAGGTCACACAGATTTGTTTGACTAGTCAAGAAGTGACAAATGGGTAGCCTTAGGCAACCATTGTCCACCCCCTGAGCTAACAGGAACAAAGCCATATATTTAAAAACCCCAAATACTATGACCACTTTTGAAATATACACTTTCCAAAAAAAGAAATTTAATCACTGTTCTATGTTTCTAAGAAAGCTATGTTTACAGAGCAAATTCTGATAAATACTACTGAAACACTGCAAGCCAGATTAAGTTTTGTGATAGTTTGTGAAAAGTATCCAAGTTACCTGATGAATTTTGTGTTAGAGTTCAAAGTGGTTGATGGTTCACTGCGGACCACATTGCCCATGCAGTATATTACAAGCCACAGGTAGGCGCTTGCAAAGCATCCAGAAGGACCTCCCAGCATATTCTGCCTGCAAGGAAAGTAAGCAAATCATCTCATCCCAAAGGAGAGCAATAAGTGACTGTGCCAACTGCATTCTATAGGCTCAGCCAGTCATGAACCAAAACCAGCTTATGGTCACATCTGTGTATCCTAAAAAACTAATATTGTGACAACTTAATGAAATAATTGGCATAAAATGTGTAAGCTGCCAAGTGTCAGAAAGAACATTAAGTTGCTTTTAGAAAAGAACAGAGTAAGAACTGAAAATGTTATAGTACCACTTTATTTTCTCATCTCTTCAGTTCCGGTCACTCAGTATCCAAGAGGATACAGCATAAATTTGAAATGGGAAAGGACTAGCAAAGTGTTCGAGGGGCTGAGAACCCTACATATGAAAAGTGATTAAGAGAAATCATGACATAAGCTCTCTTTGGAAAAAAGAAACATATTTGTCTCAAAAAACCCAGAACCAGTGGACATGTACTGAAATTAAAAGGCAACAAACTGACAAAAAGTTGTTTTGTGATTTGCTATTACATATTCAAATTAAGTACTTAAAGATGTATAAATATCCATAAAGTTATCCTATGTCCAAAGCAAAAGTTTGTATGACTTTCCATTTTTCATATTCAAGAAAATGGCTTTTCAAGGTATATCCAGGTAAGGAAGAAATTGACTTTACAGCTATACCACAATATAATGAATAGGATTGGGAGTCCCTTTGGAAATATCTGTCATTTCTGGTACGGTGTACTAGCTTTTTTCATTGGCATTACCTGTTCTCTTAAAAAAAAAAAAAGTATGCAAGATCAGCAGTGTTTAATATGCTTCTGGGTATTTACACGAGATGAATACTGCAACCTTTGTAGGTGTCGCAATGGAACAGCACTTTCTTTTCCTCTTTTAAAAAAACATTGTTCAAGTTCCTTGACAACAAAAATGTTAGACAGTCTGTATTCTAGCCGATTGACCTTTAAAATGTATTTGGTTGACTATCAAGCACTTTTTAATAAGTATGGATTTGGCACTAGACACATTCTTGCATAATTCCTGTTTTTATAATACATATGACGGAGTTCAGGAGCTATTAAAGAAAAAAAACTCTTACAAAGTAGCCTTTGTCAATATCTGAACCATAGCTTTCCAGTTACTGAGTTTCCTGTGTCCCACCTTAATGCCAGCAAACATCAGCACAAAGAAGTCCTTCATTCTCCCAGGCTAACAATGAACAGGAGAAGGTACCACTTTTTTGAATCTACTCTCTTTTCCCTCAAAAGGACTTAACAGCTCAAACCTGTCTTGCCCTGCTAAGCCAGTGTGAGCATGCATTGGGGATAGAGTTTGGGAGATTAATAACATCTAAGTGATTAATATTGTAGGTGGTCTAAGTAAAGAGATACTTATTTATACTTATTTTTATTTATAATAAAAAATTCTCTTACAAAGTAGCCTTTGTCAATATCTGAACCATAGCTTTCCAGTTACTGAGTTTCCTGTGTCCCACCTTAATGCCAGCAAACATCAGCACAAAGAAGTCCTTCATTCTCCCAGGCTAACAATGAACAGGAGAAGGTACCACTTTTTTGAATCTACTCTCTTTTCCCTCAAAAGGACTTAACAGCTCAAACCTGTCTTGCCCTGCTAAGCCAGTGTGAGCATGCATTGGGGATAGAGTTTGGGAGATTAATAACATCTAAGTGATTAATATTGTAGGTGGTCTAAGTAAAGAGATACTTATTTATACTTATTTTTATTTATAAATAAAAAATTACTCTATGAAAATTATCTACAAACTTTATAGACAAACATTTAAATGCTTTTATTGAGTATATTTGTCAATATATTGATTGCTGCAGAATCTATAAAGATACAACGTGAGAGACATTTGATACTGAATCTTACCAACAAGCCATGCAATAGGAGAGGGGAAAGACTTACATTTCATTAGAGTAAGGAGCCTAGCTAGTCCAGTATAGAAGGCAATATCTAACCTAAGTAAAACAATTCTTGTTTTAATTAAGGAAAATGGCAGACTGTCTCCTGAACAGGAAAAAGTAAGATGAGTTTCAGGAAGGAAAACTAAAACTTTATAGACTTTTCAAATACTACTCCATACTGATTTTAAGATTCTGACTGAAAATCCACTACAACTCCTTTGTAAGCATTTTTAATAGTTAACTTTTTCTACCAGTATAATAAATAAGTGGCTCCTAATTTCTAATCGGGGTTTGTCTGAAATCAGTTTCTAGTTGCTTTAGTCTGTTATGTTTCATCTCAATAGACAATGAGGCTCTTATTACTAAAATTTCGCTCTTCATAATGATGAAGTGATCTCTTAAAATACTCTGAATGTTATGCACGTCTTTTGTTAGGATCATCATTACAAACTATAGCAGTAAATTAAAAGGACATGTCCTGTAGGAAGCCATGATATTTAGGCATAGTAGATGAAAATTCTCAACTCTCATATAATACAGGAGACAAGCTTTTTTTGAAGCTTAGAATCATAGAATCATAGAATAGTTTGGGTTGGAAGGGACCTCTAAAGGTCATCTAGTCCA